>NC_134412.1:85177300-85476365 GCF_038048845.1 Mixophyes fleayi | reverse complement strand
ACATGCCCATTGCAAGCTGCTCAAACCTTGCCACATGCCCATCAGACTTTGCCACATGCCCCTCATATGCCCATCAGACCTCCATACATGCCCCTCATATGCCCATCAGACCTCCCTACATGCCCCTCATATGCCCATCAGACCTCCCTATATGCCCATCAGACCTCCCTACATCAGCATCATCATCATCATCATCATTTATTTATATAGCGCCAACATATTCCGTAGCGCTTTACAATTGGGGACAAACATAATAAACTAATAAACAAACTGGGTAAAACAGACAAAGAGGTGAGAAGGCCCTGCTCGCAAGCTTACAATCTATGGGACAATGGGAGATTGACACATGAGGTTAAGTATACATTTTGCATCTTGGCTCAGCCAGACTGCAAAGGTAAGGTGACTCATAAGCTAAATGATCCCGTCACACAACAATGTTGGTCAGGGGGTAGTTGTCTTGTGTGAAATTGTGTAACAGGCTAAAGGTAGTGAGGTTAAGAGGGTGGTTGAGGAATATTATAAGCTTGTCTGAATAGGTAGGTTTTCAGAGAACGCTTGAAATCTTGTAGACCAGAGGAGTGTCTTATTGTGCGAGGGAGAGAGTTCCATAGAGTGGGTGCAGCCCGAAAAAAGTCCTGTAACCGGGAATGGGAGGATGTAATGAGGGTGGATGAGAGACGCAGATCTTTTGCAGAACGGAGTTGCCGAGTTGGGAGATATTTTGAGACAAGAGAGGAGATGTATGTTGGTGCAGCTTTGTTGATGGCCTTGTAGGTTAGTAAAAGTATTTTATATTGGATTCAGTACAAAACAGGCAGCCAGTGTAGAGACATACAGAGTGATTCAACAGAGGAATAGCTATTTGCAAGGAACATCAGTCTTGCCGCAGCGTGCAAAATAGATTGTAGGGGTTTGAGTCTGTTTTTGGGAAGACCAGTAAGGAGGGAATTGCAATAGTCAATGCGGGAGATGATTAGTGCATGAATTAAAGTTTTAGCAGTGTCTTGTGTGAGATATGTGCGGATTCTGGAAATGTTCTTTAGATGTATGTAACATGATTTAGATGCCCCTCATATGCCCACCAGACCTCCCTACATGCCCACCAGACCTTCCTACATGCCCCTCATATGCTCATCAGACCTCGCCATATGCCCATCAGACCTCGCCACATGCCCCTCATATGCCCATCAGACCTCCCTAAATGCCCCTCATATGCCCATCAGACCTCTCCACATGCCTCTCATATGCCCATCAGACCTCCCTACATGCCCCTCATATGCCCATCAGACCTCCCTACATGCCCCTCATATGCCCACTAGACCTCCCTACATGCCCCTCATGCCCACCAGACCTCCCTACATGCCCCTCATATGCCCACTAGACCCCCTACATGCCCCTCATATGCCCACCAGACCTCCCTACATGCCCCTCATATGCCCACCAGACCTCCCTACATGCCCCTCATATGCCCACCAGACCTCCCTACATGCCCCTCATATGCCCATCAGACTTCCCTACATGCCCCTCATATGCCCATCAGACCTCCCCCATTTTTTTTACAGTTGGAGCCGCAGATAGGAGGCAGAGCGCCCTGGACACCCTCCTCCTCCGCTGGTGTCCCGCGTGACCTCTCTGTGTGGGGCAGAAGAGGTCACGTGAGGCGGGAGTCGGCTGCCCCATTCAGTCTTATTCTGTACTTTATAACAAATAAGAGAATAAATGAGACGAGGACCTGCCAGCCGGGGACTGCAGGTGGAGGCTCACCGGGTCGCCTGTTGCTCAGATGGAATATCCCAAGGTGTCTGGTATAAGCAGTTACACGTTTAATTAGAACAAACACTATTTCCTTAGCAGTGAACTCTTGTAGTGTGAGGGGTATGTAGCAATAAATTGTCAAAATCTTCAAAATAACAGACGTGCATAAACCTTGGAATGTGAGGTCAGTGGTTTCATCATTGCTGCAAGTTCCACCTGGAACTTGCCTGAAGGTACAGAAGTAAGTTACATAGATTTAGTTTTTACATGAATATATCTCTGTAAACTGATATTGAGTTGTGTATAGATTAGGTAGCACCTGTTTAATGTACATTAGTAAGTGTCGTAATAATGCAATGATAACACCGTCCTCACAGCTGCAGGGGATCAGGGACGTGTAGAGAAGAGTCACAGCCAGGTGCTGCCACTTCTTGTCGGTACACGCAGTTGTATGCCAACATTTGGGCTCCACTGATCAAATTGTATCTTTAACTGAATCTCTACATGAAAAGTTAACACATTAAGCCAGTGGAAGACACTTCCACAGTTGCATAAATACTCTGAGCCTTCCGACCTCTCCAGATTGTCGTCAACAACTGTTGGCTTCTCTACGTAGCTGTTGAACAACTTAAATACAGAAATCACCTACATGGTAGAGTTGTCTAAAGGGACCTTTGCTTAGACTCCGTCACAGAGTCAACATCTGAAATATGCAAAACAACACTTGGATAACCCAGTAACTTTATGGAACAAGTTACATACATGTAATGTTTTTATCCACAACCATAAAAGATGCATTTGGAGAAAACCACATGGACCTTTGGGGGAAAAAAAGGACTGAAGCCAACCATTGTCATGTTGGTGGTTCTATGATGCTTTGGGGTTGTGTGCCAGCCGGCGGTACAGGAAGGAAGAATGGATTCATCTAAATATCAACTCGTCCAAAAAGCTAAAGTCCCAGAGTCGGGGAAGAAAGTGAATCTGAAAAAGAGGTTGGATATTTCAGCAAGACAATGATCCAACACATACCTCAAAAGCATCCGTGAAGTATTTACGGGAAGGAAGGATTAAGGTTTTGGAATAGCCGTTACAGTCCCCAAACTTGAATATTATTGAAAATCTGTGGTGAGATCTGAAACAAGCAGTGTATGGAAGAAGAGTGAGAGAAACATTCCTACAGCAAGTTCAGAAAGACAGTAATAGTAATTGTGCAGAAATATGTCAAAGTTCCGTTTGTACCCTGTGTTACTACTTAGGTAGAGCATCATCTATTGAGGTAGCATCATTTTACTTATTTTTCTTTTCACTTTGAACCAGAAGATTTTCGTCAACTAAATTAAGCAACTTGCTGACCAAGTATACACACCCATTAAAATTACCCTTTAGTACAAAGCTTTCTCTAATTCCACTGCTCCTTACATCTCCAACCTCATCTCCATCCTTCTCACCCTTTACGGTCAGCCATCTGGTTTCCATGTCTCACTCCCGCATTCGAGATATCTCCTGTGCTACCCCACGTTTCTGAAACCATCTCCCTCGTTCTATCATCATCATCACCATTTATTTATATAGCACCACTAATTCCGCAGCGCTGTACAGAGAACTCATTCACATCAGTCCCTGCTGCATTGGGGCTTACAGTCTAAATTTCCTAACACACAGACACACACACACACACACAGACAAGGGTCAATTTGATAGCAGCCAATTAACCTGCTAGTATGTTTTTGGAGTGTGAGAGGAAACCGGAGCACCCGGAGAAAACCCACGCAAACACGGGGAGAACAGTTCTATCAGGCTATTTCCTAGCCTGCAAAATTTCAAACGCTCCCTTAAAACCCACCCACCTGTTCAGGAAAGCCTACCCTTACTCTGTTTAACCTCTCCCCTTCCTTCCTCTACCCCTCTTCATAATCCTTCTTCAATAAACGTACTGTACCTCACCCTCATTCCTCCTCCGTTCCTCTTACTACCCGCTCTTGTTCATCTCTCCCATCTGCGTTCTAGTCCCCTCACCCGGGCTCCCCACTTTTATGACAGGTTAAGGTCCTTGGCTGGCAGGGCATACTGTGACTTTTAGTTCTACAACCCTTGGTGAACCACAGGTTGTCTATGCCTGCTCTACATATAGCATCATTGTATATCAGAGCCAGCTAATTTAGTGCAGCACGGTGGCTCAGTGGTTAGCACTTTTGCCTCACAGCACTGGGGTCATGAGTTCAATTCCCGACCATGGCCTTATCTGTGAGGAGTTTGTATGTTCTCCCCGTGTTTGCGTTGGTTTCCTCCGGGTGCTCCGGTTTCCTCCCACACTCCAAAAACATACTGGTAGGTTAATTGGCATCTTTCAAATTGACCCTAGTCTCTCTCTCTCTCTGTCTATGTGTGTGATAGGAAATTTAGACTGTAAGCTGCAATGGGGCAGGGACTGATGTGAATGAGTTCTCTGTACAGCGCTGCGGAATTAGTGGCGCTATATAAATAAATGGTGATGATGATGATGATTTATCAAGAAAATCTATTTATTGCTCCTGTGAGGTAACAATGATTTCAGAACACCCGTAAAGGTGTTTGACAGTTTTTTTCTACGTAAGCTAAAAATAATATTTTCCCCTGTTTTTCGTCTGCTGTTTTTAGAGAGTGTGGTTGAGTGTGAACCTGATCTGAATCTCGGCCAGTGAACACACACCAGCCTCAAACATCACTACACAACGTCTGTCTGGCAGGGGAGGGAGAGCAAACTGATGTCAGATTTTATTTTATTCTGAAAACCCTGTCTGGACAAGGCAGGAACAGTCTACCGTACCATTACTCACACTATTACTTCCTTATGTGCACAGCCAATGATTTGTCATTGGTTGTTAATTGACTATATTACATCCCTTTGAACTTTTTATGCACCGATCTTGAAAAATTGCTGTTTTTTTTACCTTTTCATCTGTATTTTATAAATGATAATTGTACTTTCCCAGCATGTTTTCCATGCCCCATAGAGCTTATAATCTAATTATTAATGTCAGAGAACACTCTTAGGTAATAAAATTAGGGTGGGGGGGATTTCAGGAACTAACCTTAATGACTGCTCATTGCACACATTCCTTTAAGTTTTATTCAGAAGAGGGAATTTTGTTTTTTGTTTTTTTTTAATGACTGTTTCTACGCTGTGCAGAACACGCACAGACGGGAGGAAGAGGAAAATTTCACTGTTTTTTAATGAATTTTTAAAATACTATCCAAACGTCTTCCTGAACCCAAAAATGGCTTTTAGATACATTTCATGGATCAATCATCCACATACTGTATGGGCAGTACAGTGGCTCAGTGGTTAGCACTTCTGCCTCACAGCACTAGGGTCATGAGTTCAATTCCCGACCATGGCCTTATCTGTGATGAGTTTGTATGTTCTCCCTGTGTTTGCGTGGGTTTCCTCCGGGTACTCCGGTTTCCTCCCACACTCCAAAATCATACTGGTAGGTTAATTGGCTGCTATTAAATTGCCTTAAGTCTCGCTCGGTCTATGTGTGTGTATGTGTTAGGGGATTTAGATTGTAAGCTCCAATGGGGCAGGGACGGATGTGAGTGAGTTCTCTGTACAGCGCTGCAGAATCAGTGGCGCTATATAAATAAATGGTGATGATAAATGAAGCCTTAAGTTGACCTGTTTTTTGACAGCCCCATTCCTGGTTAAAGGTACTGCTTCAGTGCTAACAATTTAGGGTAAGGTCACACAAGCAATTTTTCAGCTGCGTCTTTCTATGGAGGAAAATCTGAGGTTATTAATGAGTAATTATTTATTATTATTATTATTATTATTATTTCCACCACTGATAGTCATACTCTTTTTGCTGTTTTTTTGTGGTTTGCCAAGCAGATAAGCTTCTTAACCGCAGTGAATGCGCTCTTTTTTTAACTCGCGGCTAAATATTTGTCGGCAGCAACAGCCGGGGAATCCCTGGCGGAAAAATCGCTGGTGTGACGTTTTCAATAATAACATTTAATGGGTAGCGGCAATTTGTAGCTGCCGTTTTTCCTGATAGAATTTCCGCAGTAAAGTCGCCACGTGGATTTAAAGTTTAATATGGGCAGATTTTTACGTAATTGACGAGGCAGCCAGGAGCGGTTACAGAGAATGCTGTATGGCATGAGATACTAGAGAGAGGTGTAGTGAACGGGTGGCTTTGAGAGGAGACAAGAATAGGTCTAGGGGCAGAGGAGAATAATAGATGAAATGTAAGGGACTGTTAGGTCCCTAATTAACTTTTACCTACAGCGCGCTACCACCTTGATGATAGATGTGACAAGTGTATGAATATTCGTTATGCACCTGATAGGGTGTATTTACAAACAAAGTCAAAATGTGCAGTCATTCATTGCAACCAATCAGCAATAAGCTTTGACCAGCTCAGTAAAAGTTAGACATGAAAGCAGATGTTTGATTGGTTGCTATAAGTTATAACAGATTTGGTAGTAATTCAGCCCAGCGTTGGACTGTTCTTAATAGTGTGGATGCTCACTGCTTCTACCTAACTGTAAGTAGCGTGAGTCCCTCTGTCGATCTAAAATTGCAAGAGCAATGCCCAACATGTATAACATTTCTAGGGACATTTTGGTGCTAGAAGGTGAATCTAAGCATGTTATGTGTGGCATGGTCATATCATACTTGCCAACCTTTGCATAGTTAATTCTAGAAGATCCCGCCAGAGGGGGCATGGTTGGAGGGCGGGAGGGGTGCGGCCAATTGCGTCATTTTGGCCCAGCGAAAAAAAACTTCATTTTGACACGGGGGCGTTAGCAAAATTGTGCGATTCACAGCGAATCGCGTCATTATGGCTAATAAATTCCAGTATGCAGGATACTTGCCTGCTCTCCCTGGAATCCGGGAGAAGTCCCCGGATTTCTGGAGTCTCCCGGAATGTCCGGGAGAGTTGGCAAGTATAGGTCATATACTACTATCACCATCATGGTATGCTTACTAAATAATAAATATTCTAACAGCAATTCCACATGGAAGTTTGTTTTTCTTTAACAAATTAAGTACATTTTATGCATGCAACTGGTAGTCATTTTTCTTAGTGGATTTTCTACAAATCATTGTCTCCTTTCAAACTCTATCTTGACGTTACAAAATATGGCTGCTTGGCACAGACACGGACTCACATAGCTCTCAGCGTGTCATGTTATGGCAGGGAGGGAGGGCAGGAGGATGCCACAGTGCAGATAGAGCTCAGAGGGAAGTTCCAAAGCCTCTCTGCTCACTACACTACACGCCATGTGACTTTGGTTGCCATGGTAGTTAACGCAGCCTGAAAAAGCAATCCAAGCAGAAATGGTAAATATCAGGATTTTTCTTACAGCCTGTCAGTGATTTAGGTTTAAAAAAAAAAAAACAACTCATTTTGTCATGGGATTGCTGCTTTACGTTATAAACGCCAGTGAATTACACAATAGTGTGATGATTGCATGTGTGTAAAAGATAAGATTAATGTAAAAAAAATAGGAGACATCCAGGCAAGATTTCCAGGGACTTAATATTTTTATTAAATAATATTTTTATTAAAAGTATTAAACTCAAACCACCATCTAAGAGACCTCCTGTGTACTGACAGGCAAACTGCCAAGTGCAAATAAGAAAGGAAGGGTATAGGGAAAAGGAAGACGGGAGCTACGCTAGGGAAGGGAAGCAGAATCGGAAACACTGAACAGACGTTGCCATGACTATCAAGTAACTAAGTATCAACAACGTAGGGTCAGAGAAAGCAGCAATCCATCTCACATCCAGGGAACGGTTTCTGCAACATTGTTTTTTTTCTTTTCATAAGCAAATGGTCTTGTTGCACTAAGGGCCTTAATACTTGTAAGATATTAAAGGGAGTTTGTTTATTTATGGAGACGTCCCTATGTATATATTATACAGTCATGTAAAAAAGAAAGTACACTCTCTTTCAAATAGGTTTATACAGGAAAAAGAAACTCATTGCAACACTGCTTTAGGTTTTTAAAGTTGCATTCGAAATCGGTTCATGCAACAGGACAAGGACCCCAAGCACACAGGAAAATCTATAACTGGCTGAAAAAGAAAGGATTCAAGGGTTTGGAATATTCAATTCTGGACCTCAACCCCATTGAGATGCTAAGACCTAAGCTGTAAGGAGGAGTGGGACAAAATTTCTCAACTTCGATATATGAGACTGATAAACTACAGAAAAGGATTACTTCACGTTATTGCTTCTAAGGTGGTTCTACTGAATCCTGGGGTGTTCTTATCGTCTCGCACATGACTTATGCATGTTTAATGAATAAATAATGACAAAGTAAAATCTGTTTGTTACATGAGATTAAATGCATCATATTTTAGGACTTGGTAAAGACTAGATGATTGTGAATTATGTCCCAAAATGTAAAAACACTGATTAGAAAGAGGGTATGCTCTGTTTTCCACATTGCTAGGACTATGAGTGCTTGTATATAATACGGCATAATAAATTTGTGTATATATGCACGGTGGCTCAGTGGTTAGCACTTCTGCCTTACAGCACTGAGGTCTTCAGTTCAATTCCCGTCCATGGCCTTATCTGTGTGGAGTTTGTATGTTCTCCCTGTGTTTGTGTGGGTTTCCTCCGGGTGCTCTGGTTTCCTCCCACACTCCAAAAACATACTGGTAGGTTAATTGGCCCTAGTCTTTGCTTGTTGTTTCCATGTGTGAATTGTATTAGAAAATACATTTGAAGACTGCAACATACCACAACTCGTCGCGTTTGAAGTAGTTTTCCATGAAATTATATTTTTATACCTAATTGCATATAGTAAGCTGTGTTATTGTGGCTCTGCACAGTCATCTTTCATTTTCACTTAAATACCCTTTCCCAGACAACATTCATCATGTTTATATTGTGTAATTCTCTTGATGTGGGATTCCCCTATAGTCACATTCCCAGTAGTCCTTTGTCTTTAACACTGACAGCCTGAGCCATTGAGGCAGCATACTGAGCGCATCGGACGTTTGTTTTGAACCGCGCGTGAATCGGCTCCGCGTACTCCCAAGGAACGGATCTAAAGCTATGCCTGGTGATGACTACGGGTGTAGGTATACTCTGCTGTACTAGACCAGACACTGCTGGACACGTAGAGCATCTGTGTGGAATATAAAATCTCAAAAGAACACACAGAAAAAAAAAAAATATTAAGCAATTAATGTTACCTGTCCATCATATAGTCATTTATGATTATAAATGGAATGGGTTTTTTTTCCCCTTGGCAGATACGTTCCTTAATGGCTCCAGACCCTGTGCATCTAAAAGTTCCCTTTCTTAGGTAGAACATCAGATATTTAACATTATATTTACATTTACTGTGCAGTTGAGCGAAAGCTATTGTCCTCTATTATCAGCTATTTCCTACAGAAAGGCATCAGACTCGCTGCTGTCCATTTTTTTTTCTGCAGTTTGCTAACATTTCGTGCATACCTCCCGACTGTCCTGATTTTTACTGGACCGTTCTCCATAGGGGCAGATCAAGGGGTGACTTGGGGCGTGGCCTAATGTGTTCTGAGTTTCCCATCGACAATACTTGGGGATCTGCAGCTCTGACAATCTACTGAATCTTTGTGAATGCTGATATTCCAGAATGTAATGTCGTGCAGGTACCTATGCCATTCTAGAACAAATTTATTTCTTAGCAAATTATTTCATAAGTAAGGGGATATGTCATATTAGTGGAGATCTGAGGTTCTGCATGGTAGAAGTGTAAGGTCTTGAAGTTCAGCATTCTTTTAAGAGCAGATAAATTAAGTGAGCAGGTCATTCGCATGGTGTTAATCTGGCATAGAGATAAATATGTATTAAAGTGATTTCTGTCTACTATTTATCTTTGCTTTTAATATTTGCAGCTTAAGTCCCAGTTCGTAACAAGATAACTTTTGACTAATATCCAGCTTCATCCTCCCCTGTGAGTGTCCACTCATATCCCACCATTCGGAGAAGCAGTGTTGGCTACTTTAGGTGTTGTGAAACTGCAAGCCCCAGCATACCTTCCCAGCAATAAGCTGCTATATATTGGCAAAGCATGCTGGGACTTGTAGTTTTTACAACACCTGGAGTGTCACAGGTTAGCCAACACTAGTATAAGGAAAATCGTCCTGGAGTTGGGCAACAGAAACTAGTTCTCTCCGCAAAGAGAAAAAAGAATTGTTTAAAGTCCCTGCGTGACACTACCTAATCAAGGTCCTACAAAGTAAAGCATAAAGCATATTTTGTTTAAAAGCAAACTATTTGTCATTCTCTTTTTATATTTTGAATGTCACCGATATGTATGAATTGATTTAGTGGAAGGCGAATGCCACTATTTCTAATCTTTAGTAAAATACCTATAACCTAACTAGCAAATATATATACAGAACCCCCCCCCCCCCCACCCTATCCTTCACCACAAAACTTTAACTTCTCAAGTTCCATGTACCTATACCTTGTAATTTGAGAGGCAAAGCAATTTCTGTTCGCGCTGGCAGATTGAAAGGGTTGAAATATTTGGATGCGAGGGTAGACACAGTACTTGTGGGTCTTGCCCATGACCAGAATCTTGCCGGTAGCTTGGTAATCGATACCGGTCAGCAACTTGAGAAGAGAAGCAGGAAAGTGGTGAGAATTGTTTAGTTAGGTTACAGGTAATTTTATTCTGAGGGGCATATTCAATTAAGCGTGGAGTGCGATCCGGAATGGGAGCGAAGGTACCCTGCGTTACCGCAACATCGCAGATTTTCCTTCACCCCCCCCCCCCCCCCATAGGGTTGCGAAGGGATATCTGCAATGTTGGGCAGCACGGTGGCTAAGTGGTTAGCACTTCTGCCTCACAGCACTGGGGTCATGAGTTCAATTCCCGACCATGGCCTTATCTGTGTGGAGTTTGTATGTTCTCCCCGTGTTTGCGTGGGTTTCCTCCGGGTGCTCCGGTTTCCTCCCACACTTCAAAAACATACTAGTAGGTTAATTGGCTGCTAATAAATTGACCCTAGTCTGTCTGTGTGTGTGTCTGTGTGTGTGTTAGGGAATTTAGACTGAAAGCCCCAATGGGGCAGGGACTGATGTGAGTGAGTTCTCTGTACAGCGCTGCGGAATTAGTGGCGCTATATAAATGATGATGATGTTGCGGTACCGTGTTATCATAGAAAATGCGCAGCTGCGATGTTCATCCGTACATTGCGGCTAATTGAATATGCCCCTGAGGGTTAGAATATAGTGAAGGTAAATTTTTACCTTGACAAAACAAACATGGCAGCTATAGCTCTCTTAGGGCCTGAGTCATTAAGGAGAGTAAAGCATAAAAAAGGAGTAACTTTGAACCTGGGCAAAACCATGTTGCATTGGAGGGGGGGGGGGGTAAATTTAAAATGTGAGGACAGATTTATAGCTGGGGTAGGGCATGTCCTGGATCAACTTTAAATTTAAGTATAAATATAAAGCTATCAAGTATTTGTGTGCTGGATGAAGAAACAGCCAGTATTTAACTTATGTGAAAATAATAAAATAATACGCACCCCTTGCATATTAGCATGGTTTGGCCCGGAGAACATTTAATTCCTTTTTTTGCCTTACTTTCCTTAATGACTCTTACAGTTATAGGGTTCACTTAGTTTACATTGTCCAGTGAACGCATTTCAACACAACATGATTTAATGGTCTCGTGTCAGACAGAAGTATATATAGTAGTCTGAAGGAATTGCATTGTTCAGACACGAAACATTCTCTCTCCCATTGTCACAAACATTTGATATTTTAAAGCATTTAATTGCTCTATGACCAAAATAACTAGAGAAAGAATAGGTGGTGGGGAGAGGGCTATGGGCATAATGTTATTATTTAAATAAATGAAAAAAAAATAAAACTTTACCTCCCGCCGCCCTATGACATTAAAATGTACGTCTAAAATTAACAGAGTTTTCCTTTGTTTCTCTAATATAGAAAGCATGACCGTAAAGTGCTTTGTTTTGTCTTACTCTGACTTTTTCTATTACAGCTTTGTTTAAAAGTACATTGGGATTCAGCAGTTCCTCCCCCTATGTTACAGACAACTGAGGTCCCATCGCAGTGCCGTGTAAATGCTGTTTTGTTAAGTCGCTTATCTGCTTTAGAGCAAATGTATCCGTTTTTGCAGAGAACCGCAGGGATTTCTGGGTCAGTAATTGGGAGTCATTCTGTACTTTCAATAAGACTCCTTTTTCACCTACTAGTTGTACTTTTATGGGAAAACGCACGTTTCAACGTAAGCAATAAAAGCGTTCAAACACACAAAGGTGACGCGTAATAAAGACAGTCACATTGTCTCCTCATGCGGATGATGACTGAAAGTCATAAATTGAGGTTAGACCAGGGAAAAAATACAAAAACATTGAGTAAATACGTATTGCGACGTGTGTCAGTATTTCCCCGATCTGCACATTTTTTCTTTCTTTCTCTTCTAAGTATTCGACAATTCTATCCACCGACCTCTCTGTGGCTTCCGCTCAGCACACCCTAACGTGGTGCAAGGGCGTAGAGGATTTTTCGAAAATAAAGATAGAAATTGGTAATCTGCCCCTGCAAGTTGGTACACTAGAGACTGTGAGTCATGTGTAGTTATGGGCAGCACGGTGGCTCAGTGGTTAGCACTTCTACCTCACAGCGCTGGGGTCATGAGTTCAATTCCCGACCATGGCCTTATATGTGTGGAGTTTGTATGTTCTCCCCGTGTTTGCGTGGGTTTCCTCTGGGTGCTCCGGTTTCCTCCCACACTCCAAAAACATACTAGTAGGTTAATTGGCTGCTATCAAATTTGATCCTAGTCTCTCCCTCTCTGTCTGTGTGTGTAAATTAGGGAATTTAGACTGTAAGCTCCAATGGCGCAGGGACTGTTGTGAATGAGTTCTCTGTATAGCGCTGCGGAATCAGTGGTGCTAAATAAATGATGATGTAGTTGATAGGACAGCTCAGACAAAGAAAAAATGTGAAGAAAATACTGTACTACAAGAGGTCATAAAGGACCTTCAGGTATGTAAATGCTGTGCCCGCCACACCGAAAAGTGAGTTTGATTGACTGATAAAACCAAGCAGGTATGATGTCAATATAAATAAATAATGTTGCCATCGAGGCACTGTTCCACTGGAAAGTATGGCTGCATTTCAGGTTCTCATACAAAAGGGATCTGAATGCAGCTCCTATTTATGTTAACAAAACAAAGGATTAATCAGTTTTTCTTTACAGAATTACTTTTGAATGTTGATGGCAACATATACAGACAACCAGGGCTGGTTGTGCACAGTATACATACAGTAAGCTCATCGATCTCATATTCTGTCTCTGCAGGACCCAAGTAAAGAATGTTTCACGTTAAAGTTCGATTTAAATGTGGATATAGAGACCGAGATCGTACCGGCAATGAAGAAGAAATCTCTGGGGTAAAACCTTTTATCTCTCTGGAATTGGATATGTTTGCTCGACAATATATAGAGTAGCGATTTGTGTTTTTAAAGCAAAGATTTCTTGTTTTATTCTTTATCTGGATCATACAGATGCTTTATTGTCCAACTGTGTAAATCTTTTCATTTTATAAGGTTGCAGCCTATTCGTTCACTAGAGTCATGTGACATTGCAGAGGTCTTAGTGATGTCACTGGTTCCTACCAAACTGATAGGCTGCATTCCCATGAATATTCATTCAGCACATAGTATGGCTGACCCGCTGCCAACTGGGGCAGTCAATAGGCAACAATAGCTGTGTTTTATAGTTAGTTTTTCTTGTGGGAAAAAAATATTTATTTAATCCACAATATTCATTATTCTCACACAACCTGAGGTAATATATAGGGAGAAGAACTCGCTACTGGCAAAAAGAACATGATAATCTCTTGTCCATGTTTTCATCATCATCTTTTTATCATCTAGACCAGACCTGACCAACCTATGGCTCTCCAGGTGTTGTGAAACTACAATCCCCAGCATGCTTTGCCAGTAGATAGCCAGCCGATAGCTGGCAGGGCATCTTGGAACTTGTAGTTTCACAAACCCCTGGAGAGCCGCAGTTGGCCAGGCCTGATCTAGACAGACCTGGTTCTTTTCATTATTCAAGGACACGAAAACTTGCCTCTTGGATAGGGTTGCATATAATACACAGAGCAAGAAATAAGTTGTTTACTAAACATAAAAACAACTGCGTAGATGATGTAAAGGCTTTGATGAAAACACTGGTGTATTTGGTAAAAGTTGAAAAGGGAGCATGTGGAAACAAAGTTGTCAGAAGGTGGAAATTCAAATTAAACTTGGGACATTAATTTATCTTTACTGATAAGTAAAATATATCATTTGCCGTTCTGTACGTTCTGCAAAATCACTTTAGCTGGTGATACAAATGTAAATATTTAATGGATTGCATAACTTAATGGTGTCCTGATACCAGTATTAGACCTCTGTCATCACATGAACTAGCCCCTAACGTTCCTGAAATAAGAATCTAAGCTATTTCTTCAACTTTAAACAGAAAATTCCTCCCCTATTTGATCTGCGGAGGAGAAATGACAGCCGTACGCTTGTAGTTTGATGTGTCGCGTTCAAAGAACGTTGAGAACAAAAAGGTCATTTTGTAGATTAAAGATCCTCACACTTGGGTTTGCGCTTTATTATTATAGAGATTGGCTCATTAACGTCGGACGCGGCTAGTTTACAGTACGCCTCTTTATTGAGCCACAGAGCTGACCTTTAAATCAGGAATGCCAGGGAAAGGTCAAAGAGATAGTTTGTATTAGGATTTAGAAAGGTGAATCTGTTACAAAGATAGTTGCATTTCAGGTCCTTTTTATCACATAAAACTAGATAGGTTATTTTTTTGTTAACTAATTACTATTATTCTGTCGTTTTTATTACTATAAGGGGGCAGCAAATATCAGGGAATCCGTTTTAAAAAGATACTTTGCTTGATAACTGATTAAAGTTTTGTATCTTTTATAATGCATCCCTAACGAGTTTTACTACAATCCAGAGTTGACTGCTCCAAACACTGATTTACAAACAATTGTAGCACATGATTACACCATTATTAATGGTTGTTAGTTTCTTTGTTTCAGAGAAGTATTGATTCCGGCTTTTGAGAGAAAAGGGATAGAACTGAATAAAGTGGATATATTCCTGGACCAGTCGAATACACCTCTGTCTCTGAACTTTGAAGCATATAGATTTGGAGGTCACTTTTTGAAAGTTAAAGGTAAGTCTCCCGCTATATAAAGTTGTAAGTGATATATATGTTAGACAAACCAGAATCATTAGGAATTTTTTTTTTTTTTTTTTTTAAACGCTTGGGATTGCTGTGTGACGCGTGATGTTGTCAGCGAACCACTGTCGCTATTCCTGGAACATGACCTCCAGCAGTCTCAATTTTAGCGGGCTAAAAAGACGGCAAGGCTTCTCTATGATGGGGTGGATGAGGGTTTGGATTGGACAGACTTGAGGCGGGACCAGAGTTGTCCTGATCTGTTCTAAATTGTTGGGACTTGTGTCCTGAAAGTGGCTTTCAAAACGGAGGACAAAATACAGCTTAACACACACCTCCTAACTGTTCAAGGTGGGGAATTGGGGCCTTGTGCACCTGTGATGGGAAGGTGTTGGGGCTTGCATGAAAAGGGGTTGTGGGGAGGTGATGTGGTAACTCCAACCGGGTAGAAAGGGTGTCGAGTACCCGACGAGTAGAGTCGCTCTCCCTTTCTCCTAAGATCACTGAATGCCGCCCACGTTCACATATCTCCCAGCGTTTAGAATCCTGGAACTTTTCATGGACGCAAAGCTAGCGCTCGCTTTTTTATTGTACCCAAAATTCTATTACTTGTGTCCTGGGTGTCCCCATTTCAGAGGAAGCGCCTGCTCGTCAGAACGCTCAAACAGTGGGGTTTGCTGAGGAGGAACGTTGGACATGGACAGTTTTGTGTGCAAATTTTAGCAATAGCAGCCAGAGCGGCTAATAGCTGATATCTCCAACTGTTTCTGCCATTCCCCCCCCCCCTTCAGCTATGGTGGAACTACAAGTTCCAGCATGCCCTGACAGCTGTCTCCTAGATGGGTTTGCTGGTTCTCGTTGAACCAAACGGTGGTGGAATATAGCACTGCAGTGACAGTAACTCAAGCACTATATTGAATAGCTCTTTTCTCGTTTGGTAGCCTAGTGCCATCAGTAACATGTGATTGCATTATACTGGAAAAAAAATAAGCAACACTGACAAAACAACCCAACCCTTTCCAGTAATTCTTGTTATCTTTTATTTGATGTTAAAATATAAATGATCTATTTGTTAGTCATATTTTATTTTACTTTCATCAGGAAGCCCAGGTCTCTCCTATTGTCATGACTGGTAGATTCAGTGTAAGCTAGGTCTAGCAGCAGATGACATGTCAGGCTTTGATAGACACGGTGTATTCTGCATATATCGGAGCTTGGAGAAAGGGGTCTACTGGCTTCACTACACTGAGGGAAACTGTAGATAGCGGTCACTTTAGTGATTACAGAGCTGTACATTTGCTTTAAACGCTATTTACAGGGAACAGTTGGTCAATAACTGGAAGTGACCCTAAGTTTATTGGAACCTGAGGCTACCATTGATCGCTGATTCCAGATATAGGATCGCGACTTCTCCGCAAACGGGGGTGAGTGTTAACAAAAAGTGGGTGGGGTTTTAAACATTGCTCATTTCTGGGCGGAGTTTGGGTGACATGGCGGTGGGGCTTATTTTGTCGCGATTCTAAATAAGAAGTATACATTTTTTTAATAGATTAAGTATATTTTATTCCCTTGTCCAGGAGAGATGGGGTGGGGGGAGAGGGATGGAGGGGAGAGGGGGGGGGGAGAGGGATGGAGAGGGGGGGGGAGAGAGAGAGAGGGATAGAGGGGGGGGGAGAGGTGGGGTGGGGGGAGAAAGAGGGATAGAGGGGGGGAGGGGAGAGGGATAGAGGGGGGGAGAGATAAGAGAGGGATAGAGGGGGGGAGGGGAGAGGGATAGAGGGGGGGGAGAGATAAGAGAGGGAGGGATATAGGGGGGAGGGGGATATATATAGATATAGATATAGAGAGAGAGAGAGATAGATATAGAGATATAGAGATATATATATATATATAGAGAGAGAGAGAGAGAGAGAGATATCTCACATATACCTATACACTCATTGTATGAACTTTGTTATTGTGACATGAGCCTACCTCACCTCATGCAAATTGAAATTAATGACGTTATGTTCGTGTCTCGGTTGTGTTGGCTCGGACTGCCTGCATTACTGGCCATGTTTGCACAGTTGCTCATACATTTAAACATAAGTCATCCTCTCTCTCATGCCAGAAGATATTTGAACTTCAAGTGCAGCTTTTGCCTGGAGAAATGAAACTTCTCCACTTCTCGTAATGTTTTTGGAACTTACCTCACAGCTCACCTGGCAGTGCGGTGTACAAGTCCCTTCTACACCAACCCCCCCTAGGTTATGTTTGCTTTTATTTCATCATCTTCCAAATGAATTATCGGAAAAGAGTGTTTCTCTCAGTTAAGCCATTTGTTAAGATTTTGTCAAAATAAAACTCAGGGGAAAACCCAATTGAAGGATGCACCTTCAGGAAAAGGCTGACAGGATGTGACTGTATTGTAGTCTATCCCAGCCTCCGAAAGCCGCCAGTCTGCTCCCAGAGCTCCGAGAGGTCACCAAACTACTGACTGTACAAGGTAAAGAGATCTGTAGCTCACCTAAAAACTTCTCTTCAAGGTTTCAGGTTGTCAATTTTTCAAGGCTTTAGGATATGATTAAACCCTCTGTTCTTTGTCGTTCCAAAAACTTGTTTAAGTTAAAATATATATATATATATATATATATATATATATATATATATATATATATATATATATATATATATATGCATGTAGCATTTGCCTTACTGAAGTTTGCATTGCTGAAATTTTCTTTTGAATGCATAATATTTTGGCAGTCAAAGTGACACAAGCACTTTATTTTTCTTCTACAAGAGATACTTGTAAATATTTAAAGATTTTAGACTTGGGTTTAAAAGCTTCGCAGCCCTTCCATGTGTGTAGATAATGCAAATTCAGCAAACAATTCGGATGATTAACAGTTTACTAAGTACCTAAGGTCCACTGAACTCGTTTCAGCAACCAGCTGATGGATACGTAATCATGCACTTTGCTGAGCTGTTCATATTTTAAAAACCAGGAATAGCCCCAAAAACTGAATTTACGGATCCCCCTTAACCCTTTACTTACAAGAATACAATTCCTAACCATTTTTCTGTGGTCGAATAAAAAAACGTTTATATATAATATTAAACATTTACTGCTTTTGTTATTTTTGTGTTCTTTACACAAGACTTGTTGGGTCTTGCCATGTTTTCGGGGCAGCTGACAGGAAAAAGGAAATTGAGGGTGAATTTTTTAAAATATGTATTGTTCTTTTCTATGTGAGGGGAGTAGTAATTTATAGTGTGGAAGGAGCCAGGTTCATTGTTAATGTTGCTGAGCTTGCTCCCAGGCTGCCTTACTTTGAAGCTTTGCTGTGGTGCATTGAGGGTTTCCTATTGCCTTGAAAACGCTTCCTGTAAAAATCCGCACGAGGCCGTACTCACGTAGGGTGGGTAATACCTTAGCCGTAGTACTCCCAGACTAGCATACGTGTCTATTTTCCTACCTAGTCATCTTGTATTTTAATACTCCAATTATTTATTCATTTTTTCGGCTGCCTTAACACTCGTGAACACGGGTATTGAAAAGCACCAGCTCAAAGCGCAGACTACGGGGGAAATTAAATTGCCGTTGATGTGTCACACGGACATTGAGCCACGCACATTGTTGGCAATTAGGGTAGAAAGCTCCACTCACCTTCCAGAGGTGCGAGGGAAAAATGAGCATAGATTTCTGTCAAATCTCCGTTGCAAAGTCTCACGGACGTTCCGGAGACACTCTCGCGGCTAATTGAATCCCCGCCCTAAACCATGTATTTTGTCCTTGTTTTAAGAGAGCGATAGAAGTGCGTTCCTTAATAGGTCTCAAATCTCCCCTGTGGCATAAGCGCTCCCATAGAGCTCCATTATATTGTACCGAACGCTTGTCAGGGTCTCCGTGTACGGGTTCATTCGCTTATACTGTTCGAAGTATTACGTACTGACCTATAACAGGAGGCGGGGCCACCATGATGCGTGAATTGCATCACTAAGCCCCGCCCCCTTCAATTTAACTTGCCAAACTGGACGGAATACGGGAGGTTGCCCTGCTCTCCTGGAAGTTCCAGAAATTCGTGAGTCTCCCGGTCATTTCGGGAGAGTAGGCAACGTTGAAGTATTAGCATTAAAGTGTGCTGTATAGGTTTTAAAGCTGCATTAATACCTGTGAAACATTTTTTTATAACGCGATCCCTCCCCCTAGTCAGAGCCCCGGGGGTTTGCGCTTTGCAGCCGTCTTTACCAGTAACTCCTCTGTTCCTTTCACAGCGGCATCAAAAAACCCGGGGCGGTTAACGGAAGGACCAATCACAAGCTGCAATTAAGAGATAGTGACTTGTGATTGGTTCCCCTGCTCACACTTCCTCCCCCACTGCCATTTAAAGATAGTTAACTGAAATTAATTTTCCGGCTAGGGGGAGGGGCTAACGTTTCCTAGATGCAGTTTTGAAACTACAGTAAATATTTAAAGTTGACATTGATGTGACCTAGCCCTTATGGTTGACAAACAAAATTTAAACTTGCAGCATTGACTTCTCTGCAACAATGATAGTTTGATCTGTGTGCAGCAGTATTGTATGTACATGTCTTTTTTGTTTTGTTTTGTTTTTTATTGCTGTGATTCATTTCAGCCAGTAGAGGGAGCCGCATGAACGATAATGATGAGTAGTTAGAATAGAAGGTTTATATTAAGCTCAGAGGTTGTCCTGACCTTTTTCATATTGTTTCTGTGTAGTGAATCACTGTAGAATGCACAGTTTCAGCTATAGTTTACATCTTCCTATTATAGAACAGTGCATGTTTTCCAGATGTCCTCAGATGGGAATGGATACAGCAATGTCCTTACTAGTTCAGGAGTGCTAATCATATACACAACTGGGCATACTTGTCTACTCTCCCATAATATCTGGGAGACTCACTGGTCCTCCCGGCAGAGTACGCCACCCTCCCTGATCCTACTTCACTGTCTATGGGGAGGAAAAATGAGTGAAGATTCCTGACGTAACATTGGCACAATGTGGCTTTGTGGACGTTCCGGAGACGCCATCATCATCATCATCATCATCATCATCATCATTTATTTATTTATATAGCACCACTAATTCCGCAGCGCTGTACAGAGAACTCGCTCACATCAGTCCCTGCCCCATTGGAGCTTACAGTCTAAATTCCCTAACCCACACACAGAGACACACAGACACAGACTAGGGTCAATTTGTTAACAGCCAATTAACCTACTAGTATGTTTTTGGAGTGTGGGAGGAAACCGGAGCACCCGGAGGAAACCCACGCAAGCACGAGGAGAACATACAAACTCCTCACATATAAGGCCATGGTCGGGAATTGAACTCATGACCCCAGTGCTGTGAGGCAGAAGTGCTAACCACTGTGACGCTATGCTTCTAATTGAATCTCCCGCCAAGTTATCGGTATGTCGTTACTCTAAGACAGCACCATAGGTGGTCCCTAATAGAATGTGTTGCATATCTGACAATAACAGTACCCCAAAAACAAAGTCTGGGACCCAGGTGTTACACATTTCTACGCTATTGCCTATATCTAAACATGTCCCTTCTTGTCCCTTAATTGCATCAGGTACTAGTGTTAGATTAAATAAAAGTGATCTGCTGTAGTGTACTTTATAACTTCCTATTATCTTAATTATTGATTAATTTATTAGCTTTTTTTCAGCTGTATGTTTGAGTACTTGGCACGAGGCGGGGGGGGGGGGGGATTACTGCAGTATTAATAGCAATCTATACCAATGCCATTACTCTGTAATGAATATAACTGCTACAGGGAACGGTTACATTGCATTTCAGAAAGTGTGTTTTTTTTGTTTTTTTTTAATACATGGTAATTATCAATCCCCTGCTTACACCAGTGTTAGAATTGAATTTCAGAAAGTGCTTTTTCTTTAATACATGGTGGGCTGTTATTTCACTGTTTGTTTAAGACTTTTATTGCTAGCCTTTGTTGTGGGAGTTTACTGGGGGCTAATTGAAGTCACTGATCACATGTGTTTGTTAACTATATATAATTAGTGCATAGTGGCAGCAAGCCAGTGTTGGCTGCTGGGCTAGTGTGCATGGTTCAAAGCGTGTTAGTTACAAGTGTATTAGGATTAATGTAGCATAAAGCAGTTATAAAGAGGAGAACAGTCTACCTGGCTTCACTACTACAGGAGGACAGAATCCAACACTCCAGTGAGTCCTGTTACCTTCCACCTCTGCTAGCATTGGTGATGAGATCACTTCTGATTTAATGAACCACTTGCAAACCTTGTCTCTCCTTTAAATTATCATCTGTTCATCTGTATTAACATGTTGTTCTACCCACACTATGCTAACCGATTTCCAAGTCTATCCACACCACATCATCGTCCTCTCATCCCTTGTTGCCCTCTTCCCCATTCTCCCAGCCCAATATCCTCAGCTACTTCAACCTACTCTATCGCTGCTTCAACCCACCCTCCCGCCGCTCTTCTGCTTCCCACCTGGACTGCTAAACTTAATGTTCCGTTAGTTCCTATTGTTTCTCACTGTTCCCCTCCCTCTAGAATGTAAGCTCTCACGAGGAGGGTCCTCTGTACCCAATGTCTTGTGTGCATCCAGTCTGACATCCTTGTTTCTGTGTGTTACATGATTTGTTCTGTTATTTGCATCCATGCATTAAATATTCAGCTCTGTTCCCATGTACTTGTGTGTCTACTGTTTTCATGTATGACATAATTGTACTACTATGTCAGGCGCTACGGAATCTGTGGCACCGTACAAATAAATGATGATAATAATAATAATAATAATAATATTGCCTGTTTGCAGGTTGATTCAGCACAGTAGCCGTAGGTAACAACTGATAGATTGCTTGCTCTTACGATCAAGGCCCTCTCTCTAGTGCACTTTAGAATATTAAAGGCAACACATTTATGCCTACAGCAGTCTGTGTAATTAATAACTCACCCTATATGACTTATAACACACATTATAAAATGCATAGGAGACGGCACATAACGCAGATACACCCAAATTAATATAATATACATTTATTACACACAGCCTGTATTAAGTTACAGAGGAGGTCTGTAGTTGCTGGTTGTCTGCACACAGAGGCCAGGACTCCGTATCCGTTTCTGTAGTGATGGGAGTAGGCTCCTCCCGCTCGACGTATCCGCCTATAGAACGGAAGCAGGAAGAGGAACTCGGGGAGTCTCGAGCACAGACAGGGAATGACTGACTGTGGTGCCAGTCAGTGCTTTTAGTGTCTATAGCACATGCTCCACCCTGTCTTGTTGATGAATACATGCTAATGGGGGGGGGGGGCGTGCACACCTGCATTTCTGTAGCAAAATATGTCCCCTAATAATAAATAAGTAATTATTATCATTGATTTGTGGGGTGCCATAGTGCTCTGCAGTATAGGACAATGTGGAAAATGGGACATACTAAAAACAGGGACATACAAGGTAGACAAACTAAATCTTTCTTACAGTCACAGCGTAGTGATCCGACCTATCTGGATGTCTTTTGATGTCCTAGAAAGCCTGAATTTTATAGGTCGGGAAACTTGGAGGAAAATCCCTTTTGTCATCGGCATCCTGTCATCTTAATGTTTTGTACACATTGCTAATTAATGATTTGTTTCTCTAATTGCAGCTAAACCAGGGGATGAGCTGAAAGTGGAGCAGGCAGTGAAGGATTTCCGGTCTTTAAGTTTACCCATCATGAGGACTACCGGAGCTGCGTCAGCGTATATCTTCCCCTCCCCCAATGAGAGGCCTGACCAGACACCGTTTAGGAGAGAGAGCTCTGACATCTTGGTAAGTTACTTACTGTTGGATAAAAAATTCTAATTTTACTTTAAGATATTTATCCTCTGTTTATTTGTGCTCATGAAAATGGGATTATGCCGTGGTAAAAAAAGATAATCCGTGTAGTTAACAATATGCCTCTGTGGCTATGTAACCGTCATCGTCTCATCACTGGTCCCTTCCGCGGTTTATGAGTTTTATATGTGGCGCCAATGTTTGATCTGTGTTTCAAGACGCCACATGAAGCGGGATTGTGATCCTAATGTGATCATGATGATGAATGTGTTTTTATATTTGTAGCCAATTATAGTTAGTGCTCAACATTTTAAATGGTGATGGATACAAAAAGGACAATTCCATTTTATACAAAGCATTTTTATTACAACCCCCCCTGTGAGTACATTGTGTGAGTGTTAGTTTTCTATAGTGTCAATGACAACATGTCTGAGCAGCTCTACAATGACAGGGACTGTTGTACGAGCCCCTCACAATGCCGTCTGGCCGTCGGCTCTCTAGTCCTTGAACTTAGACTTACAGCTATTCTTCTTTTTCTTATATACACATTTCACTAGTGTTTGACAAACTTGACCGTTCAAGTGCTTCATCTCTCTTTTGGAAAACACAACAGGACATGGAGTCCTTCTGTGATTTGGAATAGAAATAAAGGAATATAATGTAACTGCTGAAATTGTTACTGTAGGGTGTGTTAAAGTACATTGGTCACCACTGACAGACATTTTTGGGCAATTTTTGTGAGCATGCAGCTTATCCAGTCACTAGGAGCCTGTGACGTCACAATTGTACCCTGTTGTAGCTCTTAATGTTTGTCCTCCGCTGGTCTATTAATACTGCTCTCTAGGCATGTTACCTTGGAGAACTTGCTAAGGTGTTGAATCAGGGTTTTAAGGGGGTGGCGGTGCCTCATTGCATGGCTACGGTGCAATTGGGTGCTGTAATCCGGCAATGTGTTCCTACCCACTCTCGTGACGTTACCAGCAGCTATATATCTAAGTCATGTCTTTGGTGAGGCTGTCCTAATTCATGGACCCTAAAAGGGGAGGGGTTCATTTGGAAAGCATGTGTGATTGCAAGCAAAATAGGGTGTGGTTAGGGTTCTGGGCTGGTTTGGGCAGACCAGGGGTGGGGCTTATTTTGTTCCAATTTGGGAGGTGTTAAGGTAATAGTGGGGCTCTCAGAAGAATAACACTGGTATTTGCTACACAGGAGGATTAACCAGATTAAACATTAGGCGCAGTAAGCGGTAGGAGGTGGCTCCTTTATTAACAAGAGAAAATAAACTGAGGTAATGAAAACATCAAAACATGAGGTTTAGGCCCCGCCCCCTAAATGATTGTCACAATTTTGGCCTATTACAGCAGGAGGCGGGGCTAAGATGATGCGATATTTGCGTCATTAACCCCCGCCACTTATCTATTATGGGGGCGAGAACCGGGAAGTTGCCCTGCTCTCCCGGGAGCCCAGGAGGTCTCCCAGAAATTTGGGAGTCTCCCGGACATTCCGGGAGAGTAGGCAACTATGCGTTAAAGAAAAGCAGCTAATGAATCTCTAGAGACTGAAGTGTCTTTTACATTTCTGTCTCCAACACTGAAGTCATGTTGTCTTACCTGTCAGTCTTTTGATTAAATCTTGGTCTCCATGAAAATGGCCACCCCCATAGGCATCACTACATGGACATAGGACACAATTCCTGAACTGTGTCATCATGCCACAGATGGTGAAGCCAACCACGTCTTGTACTGGCTCAGCCTCAGGGAGAATGCCAGATTCTTCAGGGAGTGAGGGAGATCACCCCTATTTCAGGGAGTCTCCCTGACATTCAGGGAGAGTTGGCAAGTATGCTAAAATGTTCTCCGCAAAATCATTGGTGGCCCTATGCTGGGGCCAAAGATACCGAGCCGTCAGACCTGCCTTGTGTGAGCTGCCCTTGGCTTTCAAAATAATGCAGAACCTGCATTTCTGTCTTCTGTTCCTTTAATTATATCATAACGCCAGTTGTTGTATATTCCAATATTGGATGCCAGTAGCACAAATTCATGTTTATTTTATTCACTGTCGATTCTACACGTTTGATGTTCTGTTGGGAATAACCTGGGTTCATAGATGGGTGGCTCTTTATAGCAACGACTATTATGTATGTAATTGTTCCCAATTAGATTGTAAGCTCTTTTGGGCAGACCCATCTCTACCTTATGTTTAATGTCATTGTGTGTAATTTGTGTCATGATCCCCTAGATGTACATCGCTGAGTAATATGTCAGCGCTTTCTAAGTAAAAGATAAATAATAATTTTACCAGTGCGGAATAGTCTATCGGAGACTCACAGAAAACAGTTTCATTTCCTTTAAGCAGATTAGATTTAATGAGTCTCCTATCTCCCAAGTGACGGGGACGCGGTGTTTGTATGAGCATATTCCAGTAGCGATGTCAGCATGATTATCTCTGTGTAATGCACTGTACAAGGTTGTACCACTTGGTGGACGACAGAATAAATACAGAACTGTGTCTGTTTGCTGCGGGACTTTGCCCTTCTATTTACTTGGACGGCTCACCCGGCTTACATGAAGTAGGGATGGGCCGACTTCAATACTTGTGTTCTAGAAGGACGCCTCCGGCAATGCTCCGGCATAAAGGGAGATAGCCAGATAAGCATCGCTGAAGCCTGACCGTGGATGTCCCTGATTTCGTTAATGCAAAACATTTATCTTTCCATGAAAGTGTCCTTTAGCGCGTGAGAACGCAGTCTATCGTTTCACCAGTGGCATTGCTGAGGCGTGAGGCATTATGTGCCTTATGCCCTAATTGCGTCACGCACTGCGGGGCCCGTTAGATGGGGTCAGCGGATAGCAACATGCCCAAAAATTATCCTGTCCAATCCAATGTGATCATCGTCGGGGCGTTGCCGGTTTTTCTGCCGTCCACATGTTGTTATTGGACCAAATGGCTGATATTGCTGTAATATTGCAGCGTGTATGACCAGTGTTTCCTCCCACACTCCAAAAACATACTAGTAGGTTAATTGTCTGCTATCAAAATTGACCGTAGTCTGTCTGTGTGTGTGTGTGTGTGTGTGTGTTAGGGAATTTAGACTGTAAGCTTCAAAGGGCCAGGAACTGATGTGAGTGTGTGAATTATCTGTGGAATTAGTGGCGCTATGTAACTAAATAGATGATGATGAACCCTGAATTCTGTTCTCTTAAATGGGAGTACTTTACTAGGACATAGGGTAAAGCTTATAACTGATCTGATCAGAGGTATTGCTGTGATCATAATTTATAAAGGGGATATAGGATGGCGACGCCGGATTGGATAGTCACAGCACTCAACCAATCAAGTTTCCCAGCTTTGTATTTACGAACAAGCCAACCAATCAGCGAGCAACTTTGATTGTTCGAATACAGGTCAGGCAGTTAAATCAAAGTCTGATTGGTTACTATAGTTTCCAGCATATTTGCACTTCTGTACGTTGTTATTCAATAACCACCAGTGACTTGGTATTAAAACTTTTTTGTATGTTACAATGTTGTATTATTTGTAGCATGGACTAACTACATATTTATGCTTTGAAGTAGGAGTAGACTTGTTATTTTGCTGATGCAGAGTTTTGTGGCCTTTGTTTTAAGGGGAGATACCGTAATTGTCCAGGATAGTTTCTAAGTTTCTCTTTTGCAAATATGACCCCATATTCTAGCTTTAATCCTTTGTAAAGCTAGGTACACACTACACGGTTTTCGTCCAATAATCGGCTCAATCAGCCGACATACGACCGCTCGTTCAAAAGTCGGGTCAGTGTGTGCAGTGACACGATGGTCGAAAGTCTGCCCAAATGGACGATTGTCGCCTCATTTGGTTGGTCGTACCGGTTAATATTTTCGTTCCAATCTCGTTTCCGCTGTGTAGTGTGTATAAACTTCTGACCGATCCACAACAGTGAATACGAAATTACAGTCATTGCTCACGACAACATGGCTGTAAAAAGTCGCTAAAGGGACGTCCGCTCTTCCCTTTATCGTCCTAACAAAGGCTAGTGTGTATGCAGTCCATGGACCGAGCGATCGGACCAACGATTGCATGTAAATTCGATCGGCATAAAAAGTTGGTGGAAAATTCTGTAGTGTGTACCCAGCTTTAGACACACTTTCTAGTAGTGGTGTATCTAACACTTACCTTTCTTACAAACTCTCTATTTTTGCCAGGCTTGGTGTAAGCAGTCCTCTGTAAACGCCCCAACGCAGCATCACCTGGCCGATGTCAGCAGTTTGAGCTGAGTAGGGAGAAAAGCTATTCGTACTACTCAGCTCAAATCTGATGGCGTTAATTTAATGTTAAAGCTGCGATTTAGAGTTCACCTAAGACTCGTCCCCCTCCCAACTCTGTCCACCCATTTCAAATTCCCTTTTATTCATCAAAAAAACTTTGTATCGTTTTCAAAAGAAGTAATATTTTAGGAGTAAAAAATACTACTAAGCAGTAAGAAGTCATAATATCATTATTGGAAGGGAGAACGTACATTTAGGATTTTATTTTTCTTCCGAGCTCTTTTGTTTCTGTTAGCAAAACCTTGTACATAGTCCCCAAATCTTAGTAAGGTCTCTTTATCATGTGTTTATTTGCCTTCTTGCTATTAGGTAGAACATAACACAGTCTCCACCTCCTAAGTGGTTTACTTAGCTTAAGCTGTAAAGTGTTTAATGTGTTTGGTGATGCTTGTTCCAAGGATCTTTAAATTAGGCAGCTCATTCTGACAAATAAATGACCAGAGTTGCACGTTCATCATAAAACACTTATAGGCCAGAAGGCAGTGTCCAGTGAGGCTGGGTACACGCTGGAGCATTTTCATCCAATACTCGGGCTAATGAGCCAACGTACAACCAAAGTCGGGTTAGTGTGTATAGTGACACAGTGGTCGAAAGTCATTCCAAAGTGTCGATTGTTGGCTCATTTGATTGTTCGTACTGTTTAATATTTTCCGACCAATCACTGACCGATCATGTAGTGTGTATGGACTCATGCTCAGGATCTCCAGAGAGTTTACAGAGTCAGGCTCTTTTCAGCCGATGCTTGCGATGAATGTTCTGGTGAATAAATGTAGAGAGTGCTGTAAAAGGAATAATTCATTTGTTCCTTCTGAGACAGAATGTTTAGTTTCAGAGTCACAGAAGCTAACGAAATTCGTTAGGACATGTGGATAGCTATAACAAGGCGGTTTTAATCAGTGTGACAATAATGAATGAATGAATATTGTGCTGTCATTCTCTGAAGACTAGAGGACCAGATGAAGAGCACAGATCTAAAGGTAAATCGTGTCAGTGTGTACGTATGAATCCTCAGACTGATCGGACCTTCAGTCGTAGGTACAATCGTTTAAGATAACACGTAGGTAGGAAAATTCTTCAGTGTGTACCTAGCCTCACCTGTACATCCAAAAATCAACAACTCTGTCACATGAATAAACAAGGTCTTCTGTAGGAGTAGCTCTATTCCAAAACAGTATTTCGGGGGCTCGGCCCTCCGTCTTGTATTTGGTTTCTTTGTCCATTAAGCTGCACAGATTTGGGCAGATCCTGACGCTCTGGTGAAATAACCGGATCCTTTGATTCTCGATAGGGGGATAGAGCAACGACTGGACACAGTAGCAGATTTCAGCCGTCTGATTTTGCTGAGGCCGATCAACATCTGATTGATCCTGATAAAATGTTGATTGAGACTGACAAACCCTTTGGGGGCCACAGGCACTGAAATTGGGGCTCAGTCTGGTCTAAGACAACCCATCTTGTGGGCTAAATCCTTGTACCAAATCCTTGTACCATTAAACCTCACCCAAAGGATTTGACAACTTGACCATGAAAACTTTAGAACCGTAACTGTGATTCCCTTTGAATCAAATACAAGAAAATAACCGGCCATAAGGCTATTTACTAATAGATGCCATGATCCTATTTTTGCAAAACTATTAGATATGAATAAATAAATGAACCAGTAAACTAATAATAATATTATTTTACAAGTCTCTAAGTTCTGAATATTTATATTTTGATACAAATGATATTCTTGGCTTGTAACAAATACTAAGGTAACCAAAGCATGCGTTTCAGAGTGGACTTCCCTGTCTAATCTGTATTTAGACAGAATGAAACGTTTAAATTCCCCCAATTACCTGAGCCCAAAAGTTGCCTTGAGCTGCGACGCACAGCTCTGGATAACACAGCCTGTCCATGGCGCTATATGGAGGCGCTATCATCATCATTTATTTATATGGCGCCAACATATACCGTAGCGCTTTACAATTGGGGACAAACATAGTAAACTAATAAACAAACTGGATAAAACAGACAAAGAGGTGAGAAGGCCCTGCTCGCAAGCTTACAATGTATAGGACAGTGGGAGTTTGACACATGAGGTTAAGTCTACATTTTGCATTTCGGCCCAGCCAGGCTGCAAAGGTAAAAGTGACTCATAAGCTAAATGATCCCGTCACACAACAATGTTGGTCAGGGGGTAGTTGTCCTTTGTGAAATTGTGTAACTGGTGGTAATAGGGTAATGTAGTGAGGTTAAGAGGGTGGTTGAGGAATATTATAAGCTTGTCTGAAGAGGTGGGTTTTCAGAGAACGCTTGAAAGTTGGTAGACCAGAGGAGAGTCTTATTGTGCGAGGGAGAGAATTCCATAGAGTGGGTGCAGCCCGAAAAAAGTCCTGTAACCGGGAGTGGGAGGATGTAATGAGGGTGGATGAGAGACGCAGATCTTATGCAGAACGGAGTTGCCGAGTTGGGAGATATTTTGAGACAAGAGAGGAGATGTATGTTGGTACAGCTTTGTTGCTGGCCTTGTAGGTTAGTAAAAGTATTTTTTATTGGATTCTGTAGAAAACAGGCAGCCAGTGTAGAGACTGACAGAGTGATTCAGCAGAGGAATAACGATTTGCAAGAAAAATCAATTTTGCCACTCCAAGCAAAAAAGATTGTAGGGATTTGAGTCTGCTATGGATGGATTGTACCCAACAGGGGGAGGCGAGTGAGGAGGTGTTGGAACACTCTATTTGCTATACAGAATAGAGGACATGTTTTATTAACACAAGCAACCTCTTTAAAGACTGTGGCTGACTTCAATAGTTGTCGCTAGCTAGAGCCAGACAAGCATTTTATTTCATGATAGGTGGTTTCACCAGAATCCATAAAAGCGTTTTGTTTTTTTATAGCAGCCAATAAATGCAAATATGTAACAAAATGAGGTTCATTCTGCAAAATAGCTCAAGTATTTTTAACTAGACAGTAAATGGTTAACTAAATTCTGCCTATAATTAGCCTACGCTTTTTTTCTAAGTAAGGTATGTTTAATATTTTACTGTACAACACTCTGTGACCTTTTATGAGGTGCTAATGAGAAAGAAATACAGGTCCCTGATCCTTAGGTTTCGGTTACCTCTAAGCACCAATGATCTGTTAAAGTAATTATCTACTCTGCAGTAAGTAAAGGTGAAAAAAAAAAAAATCAAGTTTATTGGAAAAACAAATTAGTTTCTATCGAGAGACATTTTTTTTTCCTATCTTAGCAAAAGAGCGGCTACCCTGCTACCCTCTCAATTTAGCATTACACTAAAATATAAAACTAAGCACGGTGGCTAAGTGGTTAGCACTTCTGCCTCACAGCACTGGGGTCATGAGTTCAATTCCCGACCATGACCTTATCTGTGGGGAGTTTGTATGTTCTCTCCGTGTTTGCGTGGGTTTCCTCCGGGTGCTTCGGTTTCCTCCCACACTCCAAAAAAAACATACTGGTAGGTTAATTGGCTGCTATCAAAATTGACCCTAGTCTGTCTGTCTGTGTGTGTATTAGGGAATTTAGACTGTAAGCTCCAATGTGGCAGGAACTAATGTGAGTGAGTTCTCTGTACAGCGCTGCGGAATCAGTGGCGCTATATAAATAAATGGTGATGATGATGATAATATACATATTGAAATACACATTTAGTTTCCAGAGGCGGTATTTATTGTTTGCAGATAATATGAACTGAAGATTTTATGTAATTTGATATGATGGTATTATTACAATTTAGTTTAAATAATAATGAGTTCACAATTTTGTCTGCTAGGGAAATGCAAGTACAGTGAAATGTGTAACTACATTGATCACTGAACATCGACCATTGTTTGAGTACAGTCGGCTGTTGATCACTTTTCATTGATGTAATTTAAAATGGGTGTGGCCTGTTTACTGTGTACCTATGGTTAGACAGGTGATTCAAGCCAGGACAATAGGTGGTTCTTGTGTTCAGCATTAATTGTATTATAGCCCCTTTTTTGGCTCACATTCAGATGGTTACACTACCTCTGGAGTGAGTACATTATCCTGATGCTACAGTGATCATGTAATACTGAATGATTGTTTATTTGTCCCATGAAATAAACAAATGGCTGAAACAAATATTTTGGTGCATCCCATAACCTTGATGGGCCTGATTCATTAAGGAAAAAAAAGCAAAAAGGTTTTCTCCTGGGCAAAACCATGTTACAATGCAAAGTGGTGCAAATTAGTTTATTATTTTGCACACAAGTTAAAAAGACTGCTTTTTCATGTAGCACACAAATACGTGATAGCTTTATTTGTGCACTGAAATGTAAAGTTGATTTAGGACATGCCCTATCCCAACTATAAATCTGTCCCCACATTTTTAATTTACCTCCCCCTCCAATGCAACATGGTTTTTCCCAGGTGCAAAGTTACTCCTTTTTTTTTTTTTTTGCTTTACTTAATGAATCAGGCCCATTGTGTGCAGTTAAAGTGCATCTCTCACCGTTAAAATATTTTAATTGAAGACATAACCAAAAGGTGGTGTAACACATGGACTTTAACACCACATTTAAAGTAGCGGTCTAGTAGCCTTAAAGTGAGGTGATTAATTTGTATTAGTAATATGTAAATTATTTTAACACAAGCACTTCAATCAACGTTTCTTAATAGGCAAGGTTTTGGACAAGTGTGAAAAGTGCTCAATGAAAACATTCTCCAACATTGAAACCAATTATATGTCTGTCACGCGGAGCCTTTTAGAGGCTTCATTACGAGCCGTGAGTTTTTTCAGCTACTATAAGAACGCAATAGATATTGGGCATGAGCGATTCTGAAGCTAGAAAAGACTCTCTGCAACACCACCCCGAATGTGGTCTTCTTCCGGCGTATATGAGCTCTTCAATAAACTGTTGAAATTCCTGTTGGACCTAAAGTAGTCAACTTGCTAGGACTCTCCAACATGATAGAAGTCCGTCTGAGCAGACTTGTTTGTAGTGCCCTCCGGAAAATAAGCTCACGACACATCAATATTTCAGAGCCAGATTAAAAAAAGAAAGTTAGGCAAAGTTTCTGTACAACCAAGCAATTTTTATTGATACAATCAGATGGAATTTTCGGTGCCCTATGTCTTTCCTCTGTTTCCCTTATATTGAGAATTGTAAAGATGATCAGAGAGGGCAAGGTAAAAGTTATAGCAATTCTTCCCTGTTGGCCGAGAAGGCAGAGCCGTAACTTAGAATTCTAGCGCCCAGGGCGAGAAAGACAAATGCCGCCCCCCTAACCCTCAATTTTAACCAAATGAACCTAAAATATTCCTAAATTGCACCCCCCTTCAGCGTTGCGCCCTGGGCGATCGCCCCTGTCGCACAGCCCTAGTTATGGCCCTGCGAGAAGGCCTTGGGGCAGGGACTGATGTGAGTGAGTTCTCTGTACAGCGCTGCGGAATTATTGGCGCTATATAAATAAATGGTGAGGATGATGATAGGCACTCCAGTTGTTTCACAACAGAACTGAATATCTTCTGTGCCAAGATCCAGCTTTACCATCCCAAGGTCCAAGCGTTGGCCTTGAAGGCTTGAAGACTGAAAGGAGAATAAAGGACAGGGCCATTGAAACAAAGTTGGTGGCTCAAAAGACCGCAGAATTCTGGTGTCAGAATTCAGGTCGTCACTTTGGACATCCTTCAGGAGTTTGTGGAACTTTTACTAGCTAGGCTAGATCGAAGGCCTTCGTTGGAACACTATCAAGGCACAATCGTCGGGCTTCTCAGCCTTAACTGAAGAAATATGGGTATTCTATCCCCTCATCATATGCAGTTGAAACCTCAGTTTAGGCTAAAGTACCTCCCTAGACCTGTCTTCAGTTCTACAAGCTTTGTAAGCTTCTCCCTTTGAGAAAAATGGCATTCCTGTTGACCATAACCTCCGGCAGGCGTGTGTCGAAGATTCAAACTCTTGGCTCTGAAGGACTAGATGAACCTTTTCTGGCAAAAGTTAGTTCACAGTACCATCTAAGATTATTTTTCCAGCCTTCTTGCCCGATCTGCAGACAGAAGACCAGAAAGCCTGGCATACCTAAGATATAGCGAGCTGTCTACACATTTACCTTCAAAGAAAATCCCTTATCAATAGGACCGATTTCTTCTTGGTCTTTTACTCAGGTTAAAAGATGAGGCAATAAGAGGTCAAGTCCGTCGCTGGCACGGAAGCTCATGAGAGCAGATAATGTTTAATTGCCGTTATAAAATAATGCTCGTTCTACTAGAGCCATGGTGAGTTCTTGGGTCTCTCCAGAAGAACTCTACAGAGCGGTAGTCTAGTTATCCAAGTTCTAGAAGATTGACATTCGGGTCCAGGTGTTTCAAAATGGGTTCAGAAGTTAATAAAATTGCATTATCCTACTGCTTTGACCTATTCCTCTAGTGCCTATTGCCACCAAAACATGATTAATGGTAAGCGAGCGGGGACCCTTTTAATCGCTTTGCAATTTCCTTGAGTGCCCACTGCCTTGTTCTGGGTCAGGAGAAGGAAAAAAAAAAGAATATATATTTCTCTTTTTATGTCCTAAAGACATCCGTGTAGCTTTTGTGTGAGGATCTGAGAACCACTGTAATGAAGAACATGGTTTATTTAGGGTTTAGGGTTTTTGACTGCATTCCGAGGAATCTGGTTACATGTGTAATAGTGACTGAAATCTCACATGCGGGTGCTGTCCACTGTATTCACAAGTGTCTCAATATGTTTAACTTGACAGCTAATTAAACAAGTCAGTGGCTGCTTATTCTGTTCCATTTGACTGCCCGGCTTTAAACCCATGCCCCTTTCTGACTGAAAGAATGTGAAAAGCTGTTACCTAGAATAACTTGGATAAAGTTACAGGACACAAACGTTCTGTGTTGATGTTATGCAGAGCAGTGTATCTTACACCCTAGCCATTCATGTGGTTATTTAGGCTTTTAGGGAAAACATAAGTTATAGTACACAGGTAAGCTTGTGTTTCCATGCACATTTAAATATCCCTAAATCGAGGGATCAATACCCCCAGTAGGCAGATCATTGAGGAAAATGTTACATTGCTGAGGCATGAGGCACTTCAGCAAAACTGTTGCCTCTAATTTGTGTGGGCAACAGATGAACTTTCATCATTTGAATATATGCTGTCTATTTCCTCTTTAGATCTGTATTGATTAATAGAGTGATTGGTTTAAACTCGCTGTCATTTGATCTACCTTTAAACACTGGACTGAACTTTGTGTTACAATGTAGTGCGAGACTTAAATAATGCAAATATTGTGCACATAGGGAAGTATAGTGTAGCCCTCTGATACCCCCACGCTGTGCAGACCGTACACTGTCTGAGGGGTATATCAGTGTCGTAACTAAGGGGCTGATTTATCCAAGGATGAAAGACCCAATGGGGGCAGAAATGGAAGTCTAAGGTTCTCCAGCTTTTGCAGACAAAGGCTTCACAATGCCTTTCCATATAAATTTGGTAGCTGGGGAGATATGCCGTGGTATAAGTGCCTGACAGCCTGATTGGACCAAGGGCGGTACTCCTTCCCTCATGTTGTCAGTCGCCAAGCTCCTAAGAGTGACTGGAGAGACTGCCCTCTTCTTATAATCAATGATTGCAGAGCATTGTAGCTGGACTTACTGGGGAGGGACAGTGGAAGCAGTTGGGGGCTAGACAGTGAAGTGAGTACCCTCATCTCTGCCCAGGGGCAGACCTAGGCTTTTTTTTTTTAGGAGGGGGTGATTTTGCATAGCCATGCCCCTCCTTCATGGAGGACTATGATTGGTTGGTCGCAGTTGGTCCCGCCCCTATCCCCAGATTATCGGACCTCTCCACAGCAATTTTATGGGATTAGGTTTGCTGCTAGGTGGGGTGATTTGTCCCGATCGCCCCCCCACTCTGGCTCCGCCAGTGTCTCTGCCACCCCTAAAATTGTACCACCTGAGTCTGTGCACTATCTTTTATTGATTTAAGTTTAAATGGAGATATTCCTATTGCTGCAAGATGCCTCTTTCAGTACATATCTGCATATATTTTATTTGATTTAACTTGCTCCTTGGATTTTTTTCTCTTATAAGGCAGTATCCATGAGATCTACAGATTATATGAATATAATGCACATCATAGTAAAATAAAGGAACCAGGAAAATAAAATATATTGTTCAGTGTTAACTGGACATTCCGCTGCACCTGGTTACTTAGTACAGTATTCCCTCGTCATTACATTGGACATCTCCTGCCACATGTTTAGGACAGTGCTCTGATGGGATCTGATACTGGTCACAAAGATGAGGATGCAGTCATTTGAGCTACTGTGACCTCACTGCACCTGCCCTGTGTATGAAATAAGCAATCCATACTGTACATTTCTACAATGCAAAAACAAAATATAAGAGCGCTAGTACCAGATAATTATAATAATTATATACAATTTATTACTTATTAAAATGTTGCATCTTGACAAATTCAGAACTCCATATCGCTCAACATGGCTGACATTACATGATAAAGTCCAAAATTTGTGAATGGCTATTCATATAAATATCAAATGATCGCATAAAGCCTGCCTAGAAATGGTCAAAGTACAGCTATAGGGTAATTAGTTCATAGATCTCAATGGCCTGAAGTAATATGATGGTATCCAGTTAATGAATAATGAGCTTACCAAGTCAAATAGAATTATATAGCACAGTGGCCTTGTGGTTAGCACTTCTGCCTCACAGCACTGGGGTCATGAGTTAGATTTCCGACCATGGCCTTATCTGTGTGGAGTTTGTATGTTCTCCCCGTGTTTGCGTGGGTTTCCTCCGGGTGCTCCTGTTTCCTCCCACACTCCAAAAACATACTAGTAGGTTAATTGGCTGCTATCAAAATTGACCCTAGTTTGTCTGTCTGTGTGTGTATGTTAGGGAATTTAGACTGTAAGCTCCAATGGGGCAGGGACTGATGCGAATGAGTTCTCTGTACACTATTGAAGGGACAGACCCCCAACACAGTTGTAATGTGATGAGGATCTCCGTTTCTATAGTGTAAGTCAGCCCGCGTCTTATCTCAAATTCTGGAAAGCACAAGTACCATCCAAATTCAAACAATCTAAAATGTCAGGACAATCGTAGCAATAAAAAGGCCAAACTCAGATAACCGTACGGTTCGATCACAGCTCGTCCGTGTCCCTGGCGCGTTCCTCCGTCCTTTTTGCAGGTGGTTTAATGGGAGGTAAGATAATTATCAATTAGAAGAGCAAGGTGAACATATATAATTACACCTTTAATTTATATTCATGTCAGATATCTGCATTACTCTTTCTCTAAAGCGATATTGACAGCAATGGTTCTAGTTTCCTGAAGTGTCTACTGGGAAATTCCCAGACCTGCCAGTAACACACTTGGCCATGTGTTGATGTGTGAACAGGTATTAACATCTGCTTCAGCACTATGTTTTCATTGTAACACAATGTTTACACAGACAATCTTAGAAGATTATGTGGTATATTGTAACTTTACTGTTGATATTGTGCATTAGACTTTTTAAAAAACGTTTGAAAGTGATGTCATTAAGTGGGTGAGGCCTGTTTTCTTTAGATGAGTACATATAAACAAACTGAGGTTACAGATTAAGCAATCTCAAAACACGTACGCTTAAGAAACCGTATAAGAAGCCTAGTTACCTAAAAGTGTCGAAATAGAATGGGGGAAGGGATTGAGAGAAGGGAGCATAATTTCCATGTACGTGTGTATATGTATATATAGGTGTGTGTGTGTGTGTGTGTGTGTGTGTGTGTGTATATGTGTATATGTGTGTGTGTGTGTGTATATATATATATATATATATATATATATATATATATATATATATATTAGTGTATATTATAGATATTAAGGCAGAAATCTCACGTAGGAGGTTTTATTCCTTAAGTACCGTTTAAGCTTGCATCTGCCTATCTACCCTACTACAAATCTTTCTCTCTCTCTGGTTGGCAAACAAAAATGGCTGCCAGACACAGTCCATCTGCTACACAGGCTCACAGCTCTCAGCATGTCATGTGATGGCTGAGGGGTGAGAAGGAGGATGTCACAGTGCAGACAGAGCTCGGAGGGTCATTCCAAAGCCCCTCTGCTCACTATATCATGTGACTGTGGCTGCCATGGTAGTCCAAAATAGTAAATCATTAATAGCAGCCTGAAGGAAATAAACAAGGTAAAATGGTAAATACTAACTTTTAGCCTGCCACAGCGATTTATGTAAAAAGAAACAAAAAAAAACCCCTGGTTTTTTGGGGGGTTTTTTGTCATTGGATTGCAATTTTTAAAATGGGATATTTGCACAGAGCAGGTTTGTATTCACAGTTACATGCATCATCACTATCCTGTGTTTCTGTCATTTGTATCTTTTTGAGAAAAGTAAAACCAGAACTTATCAGCAAAGCAATAAATAGATGTGCCCTGGTTTCCACGGAGAATGAATAACACATGAGCAGTCCACAACGTGTTGTATGATAATTACACCGTATATCTGTCAGTATGGCGTTCTGAGCACTAAAAGTATCAAAGGTGAATCATGGCATTAAATCCTTAGTTAGTCATTGCATTTAGTGGCAGTTCACTGAGAAGCTCGCTCCCAAGGAAGAGAGAGGGAGGTTGGATTAGCATCTCCAGAACTGTAAATGGGAACGACTGGACGGATATTCCTTATTTTCTATTTATTTAAGGCTAAATTTGGATAGTTAGAGGACAGATTCGGTTACCCCCGATGAAGATGTGACTCTTCCTGGTAATTGGAACATAAGTATCACATTTAAAATGAAAGGCCTGCGGACTAAGACGTGGAACGTCCAAGAGGAGAAGCCATACAGTTTTGCCGGAGACGGTTATCTGAAAAAAGTCAGCGCTTATAACTACTATCCCACCGCTGTCCTCGGCAGCAACGTTGAGATGGTGGTGGCGGCGGGACTGGTCGCCGCAAGGATTCAGCTTTTTAGTTCTAACGCGGCCGCCAAGAAAAAAACAGACGACCGCGTACAGAATGGTAATCTGCCAAAGGATCCCCCGAAAAAGGTCGCCTTACCCGAGAAACCACCAGGCCAGAACTCTGAGGTATATAGAATATAGGTCAACTTGTCTGAGGCGTCTTCTCCTCTATAATGACTGTTTTGCATGGGTAGATTAATTACATCTAATTTAAATAAGCCTTTAATAAAACACATAGTTACTAAATAAGCTTTATAGAGCTTTAAAGAAGTAAATAAAATATGTATACGTTGGGTCAAAGTGCAATATTCGCTGCCCCTTCTCTATACTAATGTAGTGTGCCTCTGCTAGTAAATATTTTTATTTTTTTTGGGGGGGGGGGGATATTTTATAACAGGTTACACTTTCAGATCATGTCTAAAACCTGACACATTTGGTAACAAACCTGTTTGTCGTGTTGTTTACCGGAGGTTTGCAAAGCATGCTGGGACATGTAGCTCAGTAGTAAGCCCAGGCCACATTGCAGATCGGTGGTGGCAAATCTGCTGCTGTAGAACTACTGGTCTCAGCATGCCCTGCCAACCAAAGGCTCGCTTAATAAACAATTACGTTTGTTGGAGGATTCCACTATAATACTGGTATTTTATGTTTGTACAAAACATTTATTGTATACACAGGATATTGTACTCTCCTACTATAAGGATATATAAGGAGTACAGCAGCCTTGTGAATGCTCAATGCCACAGATTGACACAGAACTCACTGTTCATACAGATATTATTTACATGTTTATACATATATCGGCTCCTCTTGTGTATTATATTTAATTATATACCAGAGTATAGTAATATTTCATATCTACACGTTGATATCCAAATAAGAAAAAAAAAAACTCTGCTCCTAATAGTGCGAGATGAGTGTGACAATGAAATCTTGTGTTAAATAACCGAATATATTGGTTTATTAGAGGTTAAAGGAATCCAAGTTTCACTTTCAGTCGGCAGCAGAACTGCTCATCGTCTAGTGTGGCTAAAGGTTATCCATTCAAACAGTGATTGTTAATATATTGGCAAACATTGGAACCATATCTGTAATCCCGTTTGCCATTTACTTTACTTAATTTATAATCAATATCAGAATACATGGCGTGAAATAAAAACGTATCATAATAAGCAGATTAATTTAATTGAATATTCATAGTTGCCAACTTTTTCTTTCCTGGGGGGCTGGGTGCCGTCCACACATTATTTCTGCCCTGCCTCCGTGACACAGCGACATAACTTGTAATTTCACCGTGGGGTAAAAGATTTTAACTTAATGCTGGCGATCATGTCCAATTCATTCAATTTAAGCAGGTGCAGCTAACAGCAACTCTGATGCTGTTAGCTGCCCTGTTGTCAGTGCAGGCACGGTGCATAGCGTGCTGTTTTAGTGAAGAGGTCTCGTGAGACTGTGACAAGGTCTCACGAGACTTCCTCACTCACCAGCGCGCTGCGCATTGCGCCCGCACTGACAACAGGGCAAGAAGACAGAAGAGGTGCCGCCTGAAGGCTGCAGCGAAGAGTACCAGTATGTATGGGGGGAGCAGAGGTGATACACTGGGGCTGATGGTAAGAATATTGCTTAGTAAAACCTTCCGAGCATTCTGTAATTTTTTCATGAACATTTGGCCACTGGGTGTCGCTATACAGCACGATCCTTGAAAACATCTAGTTAAATACAAAACCAGGTGCGCCAAGGAAACCATCCGTAGTAAATAAATAAAGTAAAATTAAAATAAAAGATGGTGGGCTACGTCTAAAATGCAAATAGTATTTTATTATAACCAATATAAATAATAATAATAATACATAAAACTCGAATAAGCCACCAACAGTGAAATAGTATAAAAACTGCCTCTAAAAGAGGATATCTTTATGTATAGTATTATGCATATCTGCAAATGCAGAAATAACAATAAATTTAGATAATCAACATTTATAATCTGGAGACTAAAGCTGGGTACACACTACAGGGTTTTCGTCCAATAAACGGCTCAATCAGCCGACATACGACCTCTAGTTCAAAAGTCGGGTCAGTGTGTGCAGTGACACGATGGTCGAAAGTCTGCCCAAATGGACGATTGTCGCCTCATTTGGTTGGTTGTACCGTTCATTATTTTCGTTCCAAACTCGTTTCCGTTGTGTAGTGTGTATAAACTTCCGACCGATCCACAACAGTGAGTACGAAATTACAATCATTGCTCACGACAACATGGCTGTAAAAAGTCGCTAAAGGGACGTCCGCTCTTTCCTTTATCGTCTAAAACAAGGCTAGTGTGTATGCAGTCCATGGACCGAGCGATCGGACCATCAATCGCATGTAAAATCGATCGGCATAAAAAGTTGGTGGAAAATTCTATAGTGTGTACCCAGTTTAACTCACAGATGTAAGAAGCACAGTGTGGGGCCAAACTTTGTAAACAAATGATCATAAATCCTGATTTGCATGGATAAACCAAGGATAACAATAGTACTGAAAATCGGTCAACAGATGACCATAAAGGGTGTAAATAGAGCAGTCTGACCCAGAAATAGCGGCACCTGTAATTAGTGCTAATAGCACCTCCTGATCCAGTTATTATATATAATAAATAAGGTAAGGTGTTGTGTATAATCATAGCGCCCCTTATGTTCATAACCTTTCTGGTGCAGGGAGAGGGCGTCCAGGCTGTTAGGGAGAATCCTTCCCCTATAGAGTTCTAGAAGCCGAGGGAGATGCTAATTGTCCCAATCCGTTGTGCTCCTGTTTGTAGGGGTGAAGGACGACTAATTAGCTTGTTTAAAAAAAAGAATTGTTATCCGATAGTATAAAGCAAGCCTGTCCAACCTGCGGCCCTCCAGATGTTGTGATACTACAAGTCCCAGCATGCCCTTCCAGTTATCAACAGGTTGTCTACTAGCAAAGCATGCTGGGGCTTGAAGTTTCACAACACCTGGAGGGCCGCAGGTTGGACAGGCCTGGTATAAAGTATCCAGTTTGTAGCTTTGAAGAGATCTGCCATTTCAGGCATGCACTTATCCTTGTCCAAACATCAAGGCGTGTATCTGCCGATTTTGTGAGTATCGTACGCAAATTGCGTATGAAGTGGGACGTACACCAGTAAACACAGCAATGTTCTCACTGCAGCTACATACGCAAAGGACACTTTCTACAGCCTACCATTTCAGGGAATGAACGGGGTGGAGAAGGGCTGTTCCCTCGTACTCCATGTACAGTAAAGGGGGCGGCAAACGTGAGCGCACGCAGCCACATCCGAATAAAGCTGTGGGCGTCTCTCAGATACTTGTTTTTTTGTGCCGCTTCTCTTTCTCCAGCTACAGGGCTAGTCTAAGTCCTGATCACTAGTGATGACAGTCTCGCATGCATGCTATAACATGTGTTTGCAATCAGGAGCAACTGTAAAAAGTTATTCTATGTTCAGTAGACATTAAGATCATCCTAATGTATTTCATGGAGTAAAAAATATAAACTTTTGTTTTGTTTTTAATTTTTTGGTCATTAATGATTATTTTATTAACTGGTGACATTAATTCAATATTTTTTTTGTTTTTTCGTGAATGTATAATTCACATGGGTGTTGGACGTATCCCGCAGTGTCTTGTGTAGCAGGCGTCGTCCGGGAGCTGCGGGGGGAGGTGGGCGTGTGGGGGGTGAGGCCAAAATGACGCAGTTCTCGGCGGGGCCAAATGCCGCTTTTCTCAGGTACTCGCAGCATTTTGAATTTAATTCTGGCCACTTCACTAGGTAGTGGGCAGATGCAAGGAGGCTGCCATACTCTCCTGGGAGTCCGGGAGACCCACCCAGAATCCGGAAGTCTCCCAGACATTCCGGGAGAGTTGGCAAGTATGCGTTAGACAGTGTTCTATGTGTTGTAAAGGGGATGGGCTTAGTGGCTAGGAAGGTTAATCTAGTACAAATTATCACAGTAACTTTATGGAGCAGAGACAGTCCTGTGATTGAAATATTGGTCTTTGTGGCAGAAGACTGGCTCCAAGGACGGGTTACAGATCTGTGTTACTTTCCACCTTGTTTAGGTTCCTGTAGTTACTAAGCAAACTCTGAGACACGAAGTCTAAAATAACAAGAGGTTTTACAGCAAAACATTGGTACTTCGAGGAGTCTGTTACGTTGCTAGTACTTATATCACCGGTATGTCACATAGACCGTCTCAGAGTCCAGTTGTTTTATATCCGCGTCTGCCTAGAACTCAGTATATCAGGGCTGTCCTATCAGCAGCCTTGGCTTATGAATGAGCAATACAGTACTTTTTTTTTGGGTAGCCCACAGGCTCTCCTATAATAACCTGCTCAGACTGTATGGTGACCTCATTATAACGTGTCTTTTGACATTAGTCATTATATGTGTTTTATGTAAACAAGCCCTGTTTCTCTGTGTCACATGATCTGTTCTAGAAAAAAATCTGATTAAATTATAGGACACTGAAGACAAAACACAACCAGATATGAGAATCCCCTCATACAAGCCAATTGTTTTAGTGAAATCTGGCCTCAAATTTAGTCATGTCAATGCAAAACGTCACTAGCACTGCTCCTAGTCCATTATATTGCTTAGATGAACAAAAATGGGTTAATGAGAAAAGCATTATTAATTAGCTCATGAGAATAATACGCATACTAAAATAGTAGCCATCACAAAAGTCATGTATAACACAAACCTATACATACTGAAACACAACATGCCCACATTTAAGTTTTTGATTAAACAATCTTAAATTGGTTACATATGAAAATGACAAAGTGGGATTAGTGAGGGAGAAAAACATTAATGACAAAAGATGGGTTTTTTTTGCTTAACTTTTTAAAGTAGTTTTAACAGATCAAACATATATAAATATCTGTATATGGAGAACTGATTGTTGGATTCAAATTTTACTTTTTCTGTGGAATCTATTATATGGAGAAGCATTAATATGGAGATTGTCTGTGGCTGACTCTGAGTTAAATTGTATTTGCATTTCAGGGATTAGATGTAATAAAGCTTCTAAAAAAAAAAAGAAGGAAAAATCTAGGTGTTGCCCGTAGCAACCAATCAGATTCTAGCTATCATATATCTAGTACACTCTAGATTCTAGAGTAAACTAGATATATGATAGCTAGAATCGTATTGGTTGCTATGGGCAACACCTCCAGTTTTCCTTTTTAGAAGCTTGGCTTTGTTTTTAAATGTTATGCTTTAATATTAGGCCATATTGAGCCTAAATGGCCTGTACATTATCAGTGAAAATATATATATATATATATATATTGTAAACAAGCAAGAAATGTCTGTCATCTACTTTCATGCTTGCATTTTAAATGATTTTATACTTTATTTTCATGGTTTGCAGGAGCATTATTTACTTTTGGAAACAGGTGACTCGCCGAAGCTACAACAGTTTATTTCTGAAAAATGTGCACATTCCAGGCCCATTAACCTGTGGATGTGGCTTAAGCGTCCCCTTGTTTATATACATAGCAGAGCATGAAAAGAATATTTCCAGGGTGAGCATCAGTCATAACATGGAGGCCTTAGTCCTTCCATTAGGGACAAAGATAAACTGATAAGACCTGTCCAAGATTAACTGGTGATGCTGGAATCTCCCAGAGGTTTTGCAGACTCTGTGGAAAGATTATTTTTACCAGTTTATTTAAAGTGACTGATAATTTTGTAAATCTATTCTGCAAATTTTACAGCTACAGAAATGCAGTTTGTTTCATTAGACAAAGGCACACTGAGCTTTATTATTTTGGTTATTCTGCTTTTTTTATTTTATTGTGACCAGAAGGAGAGATGTAGCATAAAGCTGGTCGCAGATACAGCTATCCTGTCGCTCAGCCCAAGAGCCGAGTATTAGTGTCACTGTTCACAGGGCTGCCATTAGGAGAAGTAGGCAGCAGCCTAGGGCGACAATGGTTAGACGGCAGCTGCTGATATGAAGGAGAAGCAGCTATTTCTGAAGCTGTCGGCTGCTGCGCCTCAATTTTTTGTAAATTAATTGCTGCTCCTCATATTCAGTGATACTCTGGGAATAGGGGGCTTGGCGGTGATGTCATGGAACCCGTGACATCACCAACAGCGTCACCAATCACATTGCCGACATCTGGGTTATAGCCGCCGTACCCGGTGGCTTTGGTCTTTTTTTAATGTCGGCAATGTGGTTGGCGACATTGTGTATGTTGCCAATCACATGGACGACATTGTCCACTTGTCACACAATGCAAGTGTCTGCATTTAGCCTGCCGACATTTATGTGTTGGCAGAATAAGTGCCGACATTTACAGTGTCGGAAAAATGTACGCCACCGGCTGTCACGGCCCGGTGCTACACTCCCGCTCTGAGGAGCACAGATTGCCAACCTCACCTCCTGGCCCTGACTGTTCAATTCACCCACGTCTTCCGACTGCCTTGGCCAACGTGCCCCATAGCGTTTGAAGGCTTTGCATTAGAAAAATTAATTTACCCTTTAAATTTGTTTGGATATTACATTTTGGGAACATTCTCACACACTGAGACACACACACACACACACACAGAAACACACACTGAGACACACACACACACACACACAGAAACACACACTGAGACACACAGCTTCTATACTCCTGATTATAACGTCTGTGTAATCTGTACTGTATTCCCAGAACAGCTGCCCTAAACCAGAGCCTTTTGTCTTCCAAGTGATGATGTGTGAAATTTGGAAAAGAAAATGATTCAAGAGACGGAGAAAAGCGACAAAGCTTTTTGACGATCTCCGTCTGAATGCAGGATCTGTGTTAGTAATGAACCATCTGTTTCATTAAAACAAGAAAGTAGCGGTGACCAGGAAAGTATTGCTTATTAATTATAATTCTGCAAATATGAGACATGTGGAAATATTTGGCAGTCTGTGTCTTTTCTCCAGCAAGCTCTGGGAATACGTACAGATAAACAACAGAACAAAGTAATTTTGTGTGTGTGTATATGTAAAGTATCTTGTAAAGTGTATCCTAGTATTTAGTGAGTAGTGATGTCATAATTTATATTTGGAGAGTAGTGATGTCACTCCCATAAGATACAGAGTACCGTGAATTGAATGTTTTCCATAGTTTAGTTCTGTGATATGTCTTACTCCGTAGTAATACAGGGTCGTATTTGGTACAAGACTCATCGACAAGTACATGCAGTCAGACTTTTAAATAAAAGATTCCAATTGGTATATTTATTAAACTACGTGTTTGAAAAAGTGGAGATGTTGCCTATAGCAACCAATAAGATTCTAGCTTTCATTTATTTATTGCATTCTACAAAATGACAGCTAGAATCTAATTGGTTGCTATAGGCAACATCTCCACTTTTTCAAACCCGCAGTTTAGTAAATCTACCCCCAGGTCATTTTACACAATAAGTCTGGTTGTCTGTGATGTGACCACAGGCAAGTGATCTCCAAATGACTGAATCTATTGATCAAACACATAGAGGGTCCAAACTTTACAGATTGGGGGAGTGCGGTGGGTAAACTGTTGATATGACATTCAGGAAGGGTCCTGCCTTTAGGGGTGAGTCCGCCACACTTGTAGACGTAATAAGAGCTGACGTCATGTCACGATGAACCAGTTGAGCTGAGATTACACAGCTTTGTCACATTGATTGACAGGATGACTTTGTCACGCAAGATTGACAGAGGGGATTAAATATGCTACTGTTATTTTAAAGGACACATGTTACTATAAACATTAGTCTGTTACTTTTAATGTAAGCAATCCTGCTGGGCTCTTTAGGGTTAATATCTGCATGCCGTTCAGGCTCTTTGCTTTTATTAGTGTGCTGCTAAAATTAGGTTTAGGAGACTTTTATTTGTCTTGTGTTGATTCCCCAGCTGCCTTTGTCTGTTGGTTTCAGTAGCCGACATCTGGGGACCACACGGGGCAGGAATTCTCAGTAGGAGCAGAATCACTGTATAGATTATTAGTAATCTATTAGTAATGCCTGGGGCATTGCAACAAAAATAGGCTGTCCTGTATTTATTACGAGAAGTAATAGCTCAGTGGTTAAAGGCGCTGACTAAGAGACTAACTAGTGATCCACTTTGAAATGCATGCATCTTCAATTAGCCTTCGGCTCACAAGGCACGCTGGGACTTTTAGTTCTACACCAGCTGGAGAGTCACAGGTTGCCTACATCTAACTTGTAGTTTAAAAAAAAAAAAAGTGGTGCTGTACCTGCCATAGGAAGCGTGTGACTCAGTGGTTAAATGTACTGACTCAATTAAATGACTGTCTGGTGACCTTTCTTGGAATGAGTGTATATATCCATAATAAAATGCTGAATGCTATATGAAAGAAAGAGGGAGTAACACCTTTCATTCTAGAGAAGTTCATTCAAAATCTAGGTATTTTTTTTTTTCAATATACTTAAACTGTTTAAATTATTTGCAAGTATATATTTGAACAAAACCTGTCCCTAGTAAATTCATATAGAATGAGCATATTGCCTTCCACCTATTTTGCTCTTTAAATCAAGGATTCGTTCTACATTATATGATAATGATAGGCTAAAAAACACAGGCTGGGGTGCAAATCAGTAATAGAAGAGGCCAAGACTGAATCTAGACAGCACAAAGAAAATACAAGTTCCTTGGGCCATGGCCTATTGAGAGGTACACAATGGGACATCAGTAGACGTGTTAACGTTCAGTTCAGTAAATCAGCAGGTGTATTCTCTTCATATACTTTCAGGAAACTATAGATCTGATAATGTTAAGTTGATTTAACTTGATTTCACAATGAAAAGAGGGTATTGTATGAGGTTATTGTTATGTATGTCCTGTACATGATTGGTGGTATTGAAGGTACTAATTGAAGCATCGGCAATCAACAGGAGAGAGTGTATTCACCTACCAGTGTATTCCACACTCTGGGGGTTGGAGAATTAGTACATTTTATACTTTTTTACACTTTTAAATTCCTTTTTAGGTGAAAATATGAAAACATATTATACGTAAGGTGATAAACAAAGCCACACACGTATTATAGAATCTATTTTCTAAATGCAAGTACATAACTACCCAGGCAGCATGTTGTGTTCCTGCACTTTAGCAGAAACACACTGTATGGGGTATATTTACTAAACTGCAGGTTTGAATAAGTGGAGATGTTGCCTATAGCAACCAATCAGATTCTAGATCTTTTATTTAGTACATTCTACAAAATGACAGCTAGAATCTGATTGGTTGCTATAGGAAACATCTCCACTTTTTCAAACCCACAGTTTAGTAGATATACCCCCTGATCATTCATTGTGGTAATTTTGTGGCCAAGCACACTGAAGTATTGGGCAAATTGTCCAATGTCATATACAGTAATATGTGGGCTTCCAAAAAAAAACCACAAAATCCACATATGCAAAAAGTACTTGTGTGCTAAAAATGACTTTTCTTAGTCCGCCTAGGCTAAACCAGAGAGAGGTATAAACCTGGCATGTTTACGGCCGCTAATCACTGCATGACTGGTAGAAACTAGCACAGGATTCCCGATGGCCAGAAAGTAAAGGACCTTAGATGACTAATTCATTGTATTTGATTCAACAAATGAGATGCACACAATGTCAACATGTATCTGTGTAGATATCTGTGTTCCCCTTGGTGTCTGTTTTGGACCTTGTTTACACCCTAAACTAGTCATGTCCAGACATGTTGTGGAACTGCCACCAGACACTGGCAGAGCATGCTTGCACTTGTAGTTGCACAACAGCTGGAGAAGCCTTAATACCTCTAAACTAAAGGGTACTGCAGTGCCAAGAACATGGCAGGGTATGCTTGGACTTGTAGTTCTACAGCAGCTGGTGAGCCACAGGTTTTGTGTTTTTATTTGTTGTTTTTTTTTACCTCTGCTCCAGATCTGAAGCAATCACTTGAAAATATGTAAAATGTTTATTAAACTTAATCAAGGCTGGGGTTTTGCTCTAATATATCATTTTTTAATGTTGTTGTTTTTTAAGCAGACTCCCATATAAACAATCTTCCTAATGAATTGATTTGCATAATGACCTGCTGGTAAACTGGCTGCACTACAATGTCTACAGTCATAGCTGGCCCTTGTCTCAGCAGCAAATGGACAGAGGTGTGAAGTATTCTCTGACTGCCCCAAAACACAGACTGCCTTTGATCTGAGTCCTCCACTGATGAATTGATGCAATCTGCCTGGCTGAACAGTGACAGGAGGGAAATTAGTTTTTTCACTGGTCACTCCTACAGCTCCTATAACTACCCCTCCTCAATCTCTCAGCCCTCAGAGTCTATGTTGGTGCAGGAGAGGACGGGGGTCCTGCTAGACCCCAAGTGTGAGACTATATCGTGATATATGGGACAATAACTGAGCACAGACCCCAAAACTCATCTATAGCTCTGCAGATTTATTTGTTAAGTTATTGCATTGATTTTTAATCTATTCCAAACCCTCAATTCTGCTTTTGAACTGTTGAGATGAAAGAAAAGTTCGTCGATATTGACACAGCAATGGGTAGACTGTCAGTCTGGAGGAGCTGGGATCGGCTCTCTGTAATAGATGAGGTCTTAGCGACGACAAATGATTTGGAGGTAAGTATTTGCTTTTTCTGCTGGGTTAAGATTACATGTAACAGATTTGGTTCTCTACAGATCACTAAGGGTAGAGCAGACTGTCAGTTGTCTTTGGTACCCAAATCCAGGGGGGCTCCTAAAATCGGGATATTGGAGCTTGCAGAATTTTTGTTTGTAACTTTGAATAACTATCTGAGATTATTTTTGTTTTATAAGGTGGGAAGTTGGACTTCCTAGCTTGTTTCATGTCTATCAAAAATGCATTCTAACAATGAGTATAATTCATATTTTTGGCACTAAATACACATATATTTTAAAGTTGCATCATTAAAACGCTGTTATTAGATATATTTTTGATATTTTGATTATTTTGCAGTTTTTGTACAACCTGAATGCTTCATATAGGAATCTATTTTTATACTTATATATACGTGTTAAAATATTTAATTTATGGCATTGTTTTTGTCTGGCAGGTTACTGAACTGGCCTCTGGTTCGTTGTAATGTGCATGCAGATTCATAATCTGGTGTAAAACAAATAAATGATCTGCCAATGCTGTTCCCTGTACTGATACCTGCTTTGAACAAGGCTGTGGAACGACAAGTCCCAGCATGCCTTGGCAACCAGAGTTGCTTAATGCTTTTGCAATAGTCTGGTCTATTATGCACCGATGATATCAGCTATCACCTGATAGGTGCATCAATTCAGTACATTTATTAATACACCTAGACCACTTTAAGATGTTAATGTACAGCCTTAGGCAAGGTGCTCTATTTGGTATTTCCCATGATGTGGTTTGGGGTATTGTGTTGCTTTTGTTCTGTAAAACAATGCTCTGTTTTGATTTTGGTTCGTATGTTTTGTCCGATAATGGAGGCATGAGAATCAAAATAACTTGTGCTGTAATTAGGCAGGAAATGGTGAACTGTGTCACTCTGCAACATTCAGATGTGGATTGCAATCTATGTTTATCTCCCCCCCCCCCCCCTGGATGTGTAAAGGGGGGGCACCATAAATTGTCTGGCTAGGGTTACATAATGTTTGTTTTAGTAAACATGAACTAAGAGACAAGTGTGTGTGTTTTTCTGATCCCGGTGACTCAGTCCAGAAGTTTGAAGACCCTCTGGAATGTTTTGTATTCAATTGGAATTTGGGTACAACCTTTTGTAAAAAAAAAAAAAAAAAAAAGACCTTGCACAGATCACCCTGTTGCCTACACAAATTTGGGTTAAGCATCTCAAATTTTTGCACCAGTCGGTAGCAGGTTTTTTTTTAATGTAACAAAGCAAAGCTTTGATTTTAGTTCCTTTAAATGGGAACCAAACGTCAACGTTAATAATGCCTTAGTCACCAATAGGCATTTACCCAGCTGTCTGCTACACGATGCCATCTCTCTAAAATAATATATATTTTTTTCTGAATGTAGTTTCCTGTAGTGTGAGTTAAGTGCCCCTCTTTGGCCACTTGCAGTGTTGGCAGACATAGCTCTAGTGGTACCTGGCGACTGGCAGTATGATCTGTCCTGCATTAAATTGGAACGTTATAATATGTCCTGCATTAAATTGGGAACGTTAAGATATGTCCTGCATTAAATTGGAACGTTAAGATATGTCCTGCATTAAATTGGAACGTTATGATATGTCCTGCATTAAATTGGAACGTTATGATATGTCCTGCATTAAATTGGAACGTTATGATATGTCCTGCATTAAATTGGAACGTTATGATATGTCCTGCATTAAATTGGAACGTTGGTGATCTTTAGATCAGAGATGGGCATCTTGTGCCTGTATATGTGGGGTTGTAGAAGAAATTGCATTCTTTTCTTCACCTGCTCCTAATCCCCGATGGGGTTAAACATACGGCAGCATTGCTCATTATCACAGGCTTCACGCTATGAATTACAACACAGTGTTCAGCACCAGCTGCTGCACCCGTCTCCCCACCCACCCCATGCAAATATATACAGCCTGCTTTTCTTAAAGCTACAGAGTCAAATTAGGAAGAAGAAAAAACTAGCAATGCAATAGCAATGGATCACCCAATACACATAGCAGCCGTGCAATCTGCCTTTTTATGACCATTAACTTTCTGATGGGTATTGACACAAGAGTCATCTCTGTGTATCCTCCTTTCAGTTGGGCTTTAAAATAAGATATGGGATTTAATATTAATTGTAAGGGAGGGTAGCAGGGCAGTCCTCATTCTCTGCCAGAGAGTTGTCTGTGTAGCACTGTACAGACTTCATGAAACATAATGCTGTTTATTCAGTTTTTGTGGCTATCAATGTCCAGGGAGAGGTAAGTAAACGCTTCTTCATATAAAAACCCCATCCTGTGTGTTTTTAATTATTATTTTTGTATTTTTTGTATTCTTTCAAAATATGTTTTTATTGTTGTGGCTTTTTCTAGCTATAGAGATAAGTATCCTACTCTTTTGCTCTAATTTAAAAGATGGATCTGTTTGCTTGATTTGTATTACTTATTTGGATAAAGTATTATTATATTTAATTCGTATGATCCTATTTGATTCTATGATATCACGTTGGGAACAAATAATACATTGCATATATAGTGCTACCACATTTCAGGAAACTAAACTCCTTAATAACTTTGTGTATACCAGTGAAGTATTTTAATAGTGTTAATAAGTAGTATTCATTTTCTAAGGTACTAATATTATTTAAGCATTTGTAATAACATATATACATATTAATAATTTCTGTACATTGTCTGCTTGTATCAGTGTGGTACATTATCCTTCTTACCTCTCGGTCTGTATTACCCAGTATTGTTTTATTACTATGTTTATTCCCAAATGTAGAGCACTATGGACTTTAATGGCGCTGTATAATTAAATGGTGTTGATGATGATTGCCAGGAATCAGTGGGCTATTTGTGCGGCTAGATATAAATATTATATACAATACAGTCTGCGATTTAGATCGGTTGTATGTGGTGTTTATACAAATTATGTGCAATTTATTTTGCAGTATTGATCTACATCCTTAGATGACGTTCATATCTTGTCGGCTATTAGAATAACTTCTAGCTTAAAAACTCAACAAATAAACGCCAACTCTATAGGTGTTTTGCTGTGGTGTTGGTTACATCGAAGTGTGGTTTTAAAGGACGTATGTTTACACAATGGAGCTTGTCCCTGTCTTTGAGGAACATTGGACTGTGAATATCCCAATGTGTTGATGCCAGGATGGACCAGGAGCGTTTATAAAACCTTATGATTAGGGATTAGGCAGCTACAGAAACCTGCAAGTGAGGGTTTTGGGAGTTGCATCTTTTGTCTGAAGAAGACCCGTGTAACCCTGTGCCTTGTTTGTATATGGTTACAAGGAATTTTTAACTCTCCCGAAACCTTCTTATTAATGCTTAGTTTAGGTACTGAGGGATTGCTAGGTACAGCCAGCCATAGCGGCTAGTAGTGACGCCTATAGAATATCTCATTCTCTCTGTTTGCCCTTTGTGTTCAGGCTCCCGGGAGAAGGAGGAAGAATATGACTGAATTCCTCGGGGATGCCAGTATTCCGGTGCAAGATTCCAAAGAGAATTTCAGCTCACTGCCAAACAACGACACCTGGAAGAACCGGGCGGCCAGCCGCTTTAGTGGATTCTTTGGAGCCGGCACTACGGGTCCATTTGGAAAGGTGACGTAGTTTCTTGTATTGTTATCGTATATGTTTTATCTCCTTACTAAGAATGTAGGTACGTTAACTTATATATTTACGTAGAATTATTTAGTTATATAATTTAACATTTATATGATAGTGGAATTAAAATATCTATCTATATCTATCTCTCATTTCTATCTATATCATAGCTTTCTCTTATCTATATATATATATATATATATATATATATATATATATATATATATATATATATATCTATCCACTGATCTCTTATCTATCCATCGATCTCGTATTTATCCATCGATCTCGTATTTATCCATCGATCTATTATCTGTCTATCAATCTCTTATCTATCTATCGATCTCTTTCCTATATCAATCTATCTTCTATATTTATCTATCTTATAGATCTATCTCCTATATCTATCTCTCTATCTCTCTCTATCTCTCTATCTCTATCTATCTCTCTATCTTTCTCTATCTATCTATCTCCTATATCTATCTATCTATCTATTTATCTCCTATATCTATCTATCTATCTCCTATATCTACCGTATCTATCTCTATCTATCTATCTATCTATCTATCTATCTATCTATCTATCTCCTATATCTATCTATCTATCTATTTATCTCCTATATCTATCTATCTATCTATCTCCTATATCTACCGTATCTATCTCTATCTATCTATCTATCTATCTATCTATCTATCTCCTATATCTATCTCTCTATCTCTATCTATCTCTCTATGTTTATCTATCTATCTATCTCCTATCTCTTTCTCTCTCTATCTCTCTACCTATCTATCTCTATCTATCTCTCTATCGCTATCTATCTATCTATCTCTATCTCTCTATCTCTATCTCTCTATCTATATCTATCTCTCTATCTATATCTATCTCTCTATCTATATCTATCTCTCTCCTTTATCTATCTCTCTCCTATATCTATCTATCTTATAGATCTATCTATCTCTATCTCTCTCTATCTCTCTACCTCTATCTATCTATCTATCTATCTATCTCCTATATCTATCTATCTATCTATCTATCTATCTCCTATATCTATCTATCTTATAGATCTATCTATCTATCTCTTCTACAAATGATTCAGCCACACCTCAAAAAGAATCTAACAACACATTTGCATAGTAAAATTAGGCAGACCTAAAATTCTAAGAGTGTTATATGATAACGCTGTGTCCTGTGTAATAAGATTGTGTGGAAACCAAGGATTTGGGTTTGGTTGGGATAATCCTAAACATATAGGCAAACTCTTGTTAAAACCCCCTAGGATCCTGCCAAATCTGTTAACCAATCCTGGATTTAGTACAGCCAATTATATAATAGGTTCTTAGTTATGTCAGTTCTTATAATAGGTGTTTTGTGAGGTCATTGCTTTATAGCATATTAGTACATTTTTATGGAAGAATATATCCCTTATTTTATGTAGCGCCCTAATATATAAGTAAATAAATGAATAAACAAAGGTGCATTAATGAAAAAGGAGATTACAGTAGGTGTAAAGGATGTCAAATATATCAGGAATGAAGTCTGTAACCCAAACAGCTTACAATCTGGAGTATGGTATGTTCTGTATGAAGTCCGTTTGGACGTGCAACGTTCTAATGGGCTTATGTGACCACAGGATACCTCTGTGACTTCTACGAACTTGCTTATAACTTGCACATTATTATACATCATCATCATCATCATCATCATCATCATCATTTATTTATATAGCGCCACTAATTCCGCAGCGCTGTACAGAGAACTCACTCACATCAGTCCCTGCCCCATTGGAGCTTACAGTCTAAATTCCCTAACACACACACACAGAGACAGAGAGAGGCACACACAGACTAGGGTCAATTTGTTAGCAGCCAATTAACCTACCAGTATGTTTTTTGGAGTGTGGGAGGAAACCGGAGCACCCGGAGGAAACCCACGCAAACACGGGGAGAACATACAAACTCCTCACAGATAAGGCCATGGTCGGGAATTGAACTCATAACCCCAGTGCTGTGAGGCAGAAGTGCTAACCACTACGCCACCGTGCTGCCCAAAGATACATTACAAAGATAGCGGAATCCACGCAGACTGCTCCACCTGCTCTGACATTATTAGTGTAAAGGTAAATACACCTGGGACTCCAGTCAAGTGTTGGGATCACCGGTCCGTTTGGCCACCCATTATGTGTTGCCAAGTTGGACGAGATGCCGTCATTTGCCTCTTTGATCAAGCGTTTGGCTCTCTTACGGCTTTATTGCGTCATGTTGACGCGGTTGTAAGATGATGGCGCAAACATTTGTATTTTTTTCGATCACATTAACCATGCTTAGGATATTGGCACCATTCGGTACCGCAGTCATTTTGGGGACACAAAACGGATCCATATTGAGACCACTGCATTTTTGTAGCGTTTGTGACCAGCTTCCAGTAAACTTTAAATTGTTCCACTATTTTTTTTTTTACCTCATTATCTAGCTAATGGTAATTTGTGCAGCCGGCCATTGGTATGCTAACAAGACTGTTTAGAAAGTGTTGAAGAATATGTCCATCACTGTTGATTGCTAATGGATTGAAATAGAACCAGCAGCACTTTTAATTGAAGTGACTGTGCAGACACATTGTGAGGAGGTGACGTTTCAAGTGAAACCAGTTAGGGTCTAAGTAACACACCAGATTTATCATGTAGTGCAAACAGGTCTATGTTTTCTTTAGCTCGGTGCGTTTATTCAATATCATGCTAATGTTCTGCCTAGAACAGAGCGAGGCAAGGGTGGGTCTCTGACTGCGGCAGGACTACAAGTTCCAGCATGCTATGCAGCCTCTAGTTTGCAATTCCTCAACACCCACCAGTTGTCTGAACCAGAAGTAGACTGAATTAATTTGCTTCACTACATATAATTTGAAAACACGAACACGTTTTCTCTAAATAAAATACTAATCATGACTTCTTTACCCCGCTTGTGGGAGGGCAAACTATGCAGGTGTCCCTAAAATGGTTTAATATTGTCCTCGAAATACCTGGAACATCCAACTGCTCAATAATCACAAAAAATCTTGCACAGTGTTGGAGATACATTTTTAATGATGGTGAAACAATGTGTTTTCCCACAAGAAGTAGTTGGATGACTTGAATTAGATGTAATATTTTTATGTTGTCATAGAAGCTGTCGATCAGGCCTATTTAAGGCACATTTGGGTGTGGCTCACAAGTCAGCCCTTGCTAGATGTAAACACCTATACCTGGGGGGTGAGCGCATCTGATTTTAACTGCATTTTAATGGTATATAAAGCATATAGTTCAGTGTAGGACCTGCATATAATGAGGTGCCCTTTAAGCTGGGGTGCAGGCTTAAATGTTTTGATCAAACTATGAACCAATACCTCATGTTTTCATTTAGCTAGATATACACAGATATGCAGTGTAAAGGATAAGCGCTGACAACAACGGTCTTTCTGAGATGTCCTATTTTGTATTATCTGGGATATTTTAATCAGTATTAATACATGCTTGTTGCCTGATAGTGTAGTAGTTTAGGTAATATATCCTAAAACTAGCCAGCTGTTAGTAATATGCTTACGGGTTATATATAATGGTAAGACACGTCTGTATATAAATACCAAGGTCCTCAGTGAATGCAGTATTGATAAACTTCGGTCATATATGCCAAAATAAAACACTAGTTGTAAAGTATATTATGTTTTGTTTCCAAAGGGGAAATAAATTCTGTATTATTGTACGCAAGGGGCTAAATAGTTACAATAAACATTTACATAAACTTATAGCGATATTATAGGGCGGTGGCTCAGCGTTCTAGCCTTACAGATGCTTATAGTTACTTAAAGATGATGTACTACAACAATGGTTTAAAGGCATCGACACATATGAAATCCATACTACATTTTTGCCTCCACCTTTATGTACGAGTATTGTGTGTAAACTGTCTGCCGATCTGTAAATATAGACTTTCCGAGTATTGTTCTGCAGAGATGAATAGCCGTTTAGTCAAGGCTTGGCAGACTGATAGAATCGGTGCTTTGACCTCTTAATGCCTTTAAAAAATTATCTCTAAATTGGATGTTTGTAAAGGCACATTCTGGTCCTGTCCTCTTCAAGGCAGCTAAAAAAATTGCAGTGTTTGGTCACCAAAATCTGATCATATTTAATTGCGCTGCAAGGAAATATTAGTTTAGAAGATGACCCCCCCCCCATGGGCAGGTATTTGGGGTAATCAGTCATCTTGGGAGCGTTAAGGTCTCCCCCTTTACAATGTGATCTGGTTTTTAGAGCCAGCAACCAAACAACCGACTCTTAGTTATTTGTCTCCGTACATATGTGTCCAAATTGCTTCAGTGATCCAGTCGCCCGGCAGTCAGACCACACCGCTGGATTGCACTGAGTGTGCTCACCATTATCTGCACAGTCGGTTGTGTTTAAGCACTGTAAAGTGTAGTAGCATTATATAAATAAATGTTATTAACAATGTTCACCAAGTTGTAAATTCGGCAGTCCTCTCCCAAAACCTGGACATAAAAACCTTTTCTCACTTCCCTCTTACCAGAGTCTTTGAACTGCAAATGTCTGTTATTTTATTCAATTACATTTTCTCACATTTGGAAACAGGGCGACCATTTGTTATAGGATGATTTGACAAATGGTTTGTTTTCACAACAACACAACAAATTGTAGCATGGAAAAGTAACCACTTATTAGCATAATGAGACTTGGTGTCAATTACAGTCATACAAGTCTAATCATTTTGCCAAAGACTGTGATGAATTTGGATTTTTCTTTTTTAAATTGCGGATGTTTTTAGTCTGTCGCTTTAGAAACGTACCCATGTTAATAAATTAACAATAACCTCATAACAAATCCTTTACATATTATTAGTGTTATTTATTTGTTAAACCAACAGGATTAACCCCCCCAGGGCAAAATAAAGCCACAAGGATTAGTGATTTAGCACTATTATACTTTTGGAATTTTAAGATATTATTTCTTGTTACTATGCTGTTTGGCTGGCTCGACTTTTTTTAGTGTCATGTCACCCTGTCAATATTTCTGAGATGTCCGGGTAGCTCCCAATTGTCTAAGGCTCATTCAGTGTTTCGACCCTCGCCAGCTGTTGCTTTTATCTCGACGGTCCCACAGGCCCTGCCAAGTGTCTAAGCACGAGCCGCAGCAAGAGCCGCAGTAACGGCCTAACAAAGAAGGGAATCTGCTTGCTCCTAAAGTGGCACTGCTCCCCTGCTAATCGCATTAGCATTGAGGCTTCTCATTTGCATACATTAGCAGTAGCCTGCTTCCAGATACAAGGCTGTTAACCTGCGAGATGACACTTATGCACTCCAAGCTGGCTGGTCACACATCGTTGTCTTTTTATGCAATTGGAGATTTAAACTTCACTAAGAGTTGTTGACTATCCTGAACAGTTCCAGGTTCAAAAGACAGAGCTGCACGGTTTTCTATGTCCTTTACTTGGCATTTTATCTGTACTTATCTTTGTACTTATTTTCCTGTCTTAGGAGTTAGATAAAATGGAGCAGCTGGAGAGCAAGCTACACTCGTACACCATGTTCGGTCTTCCAAAACTGCCCCAGCAGATGCGTTTCGACCAGGATTCATGGGAAGAGGAGGAGGATGATACAAACCTCAGTCTTGAAGACAGCTGGCAGGAAATTATTGAGGTTCCGGAGGTAAAAATATAAAATAAAGATCCAATACTAATAATTTTAACGTTCATCTACTAGCTTTGTGATATAATCACGAACAAAGCGTGTAGCTTTTCTTTTAATGTAAATTAAAGGTATTGGTCAACAGCACACGGTAGAAGCAGCCATTACTGTTGGCTGAACCAATATTCAGCCTATCAATTCATTAGGAACTAGCGGGCTAACTGAGGCATGTAAAGCCTGGATGCATGGTGGTCCTACAACTCAAGAGGTTGGCGTGTGGCCCCATTGTGCATTGCACACCCTACACTCCTGTTATATATGCCAGTGGCTACGACCAATCACATTGATTATATATATAATATATCATAACGTGTATATAGTTACTTAAATATGTACTTTATTCCATATATCTCTTCCCTGTTCTTATTTAACCCAGGTCCTTTTCCCCATCCTAATTGCCTTGTATATGTCAGTCTTACTGGGGCAAGAAGACCCAACTAAGATTGAGGCAAGTTCCGCTAGTGGTGTAGACATCAACCTTTTGAGAACCACTGTTCTAGATGAATAGTTGGATTTTCTTGTCTTATGTATCCATACATTCTTTTAATTTTGGATTTTAGAGCACTTCCAAGGCATATTGTTAATGGCTGTGGAGTCTGGGTTTGCTGATCTAAAGCAGATCCAACTCTGGAGGTAAATGTTGGATGGTGGTAGAGCCTGTGTTGGCTGATCTAGACTATATCTGTAGCTAGAGGTTAATAGGCTCTAGTGGTAGAGCTAATCTAGAGCAGATCCATAGCTAAAAGTTAGTACAGAATGGTGTCAGCAGGGTTGCTGATTGAGAGCAGGTGCATAGCTAGAGGTTAGTGGTGATGAGGCCCAAGTTGCTGATCTAGAGCAGATCCTTAACTACAGTGTTAATGTTGTATGGTGATGGAGCCTGGCTTTTCTGATCTAGAATATATCTGTAGATAAAGGCTAGTGGTATTGAAGGCAGGCTTGCTGAACGAAGGCCGGTGTGTAGCTAGAGGTTAATGATGCCTTGTTGCTGATCATCAGTTGACCTGTAGTTAGAGGTACATGGTCGGAGTCTATGGTCTGATCCAGAAAGATGAATCCTGGGCAGTGGTGGGCGCTGGAATATCTGCCGCTGCTTCTCATACTTACCATTGATCTGTATCTCTGCAGACTTTAACAAGACGACAATGCCACCAGCAAGAGGCCATATGGGAGCTGATACACACGGAAGCCACGTATATCAAGAAGCTAAAAGTCATTACAGACGTGAGTATTCCTAGATAGGACGAACGTTACAGACACAATGTTACACGCTGTGAGATGAATCACACTTTATCTTTCCTACAGCTCTTCCTGTGTTGTCTGCTGAACCTTCAGGAATCCGGACTATTATGTGAGGTAAGAACGGGACCATTTGATTATGCGACTGTCTATCATTTTATGTGACACTTTTATTACTGGAAAGAAACTTTCTTACTGGTTATAATGTTCTATAAATCTTTTTTTTTTTGCATATTTTGCAACTTACCAAAAATAATTGCAGCATGTGTGCAGATCTTTGTATAATGTTTTATTTAGCAAGAGAAATATAGTGGTATTTAGATGACCATAACATGAGAATATGACATGTAAGAAATTGTTTTAAGTGTTTTTTTTTCCCTGTTTAACAAACAAAAGAATCTTTTTAGAATCAAAGGAGAGATTCTACTTAAAGGAAAAGCAAACATTTGTACGTTTTATTATAGAGGCCCTTTAAAGATAGTTTGTTTACGCTGTAACTTTATCGTGAAAGGTGGAGCCAGAGAAATTGTTCAGCAACGTGCAGGAGATCATTCAGCTTCACCGCATGCTCTGGAGCAACATCATGGTACCGGTTCTGGAGAAGACCAGGAAATCCAGGAACTTGCTGAATCCGATAGACTTCCAGAAAGGCTTCAAAATGGTACTTAACAGTTATTTAGGTTCAACATAAACATTAGGTTCCTTCTAAGGACGATTCAGTAGACTGAAATAAATATAAAAAGCCCTGTAATATAAAACAGCTGATGGAATAATAGAATAACAAAGCTGAGATGGACATTAACAGCGGAGTCCAGGACCACTTTTTCTAGCCTCTATACTAGTTATCTAAAGTCCTGCAATATTTGGCACTACATTACATAACAATGTATTATTAACATTTGCTATAATGAGTTTAATAGTGATACATGTGACCCATGACATTTACTTTGACAAATGGCACGGTGGCTCAGTGGTTAGCACTTCTGCCTTGCAGTACTGGGGTCATGCGTTTGATTCCCTTAGATTGTATGCTCCTCTGAGCAGGGCCATCTCTCCTCCTGTTTCCACCACTTCTAACTCTGCTCTCCAGCTACTTAGCCCTCCTCCTCGAGGGTCCTCCACCCCACGTCCACTCTCGCTCCCTCCTCTCCCCCTGGGGGTCTCCCTGTCTTCTGCGCCCTCCTTCTTGGGCCCCGTCGTTTGCGGATCCTCCCTCCCCCTTCCCCGCCCTCTCTAGCTGTGCATTGAGCTTATTGAGTTACTGTGCTTACTGTTTACTGTACTGTGCTGTCTCCCATTGTATTGTAATTTGTTTGTCCCTGTACGGCACTACGGACACCTTGTGGCGCCTTATAAATAAAAAATAATAATAATTCCCGACCATGGTCTTAATCTGTGTGGAGTTTCTATGTTCGTTCCGTGCTCTGGTTTCCTCCCACACTCCAAAAACATACTAGTAGGTTAATTGGCTGCTGTCAAATTGACCCGTGTCTGTGTGTCTGTGTGTGTGTGTGTGTGTGTCTGTGTGTGTGTGTCTGTGTTAGGGAATTTAGACTGTAAGCTCCAATGGGGCAGGGACTGATGTGAATGAGTTCTCTGTACTGCGCTGCGGAATTAGTGGCGCTATATAAATAGATGATGATGATCTTCTCTTTCATTCTACAGTTTGAATCGCTTTTCAAGCCATATATCCGCTATTGTATGGAAGAGGAGGGCTGTATGGAATATATGAGGAATCTGCATCGTGACAATGACGTCTTTCGAGCATACGTAACGGTAAGGGTGTATCTCGTACCACCGCATACCTTCACCGCTATCGTTTATTGCTGAGTAGATTGATATGAGCATATTTTAGTTACTTTTAACACTTTTTTCCTTTTTTTTTTTTTTCACTTTCAAATTTTGTTAAATATGTTTAACAGACCTTGAAAAAAGTTTGTTTTTTTTCCTGTGTTTGTATTGACATTATTAAACTTTTTGTTTTAGTTTAGTGTTTGTTACATTATTTTTTGTTTATTTGAATACATTTCTTGGCAGTATCTCTGTTGTACACGGGAAGCGATAATATTATCTTTTAATTATTCTAATTGGTGGTTCTTCTTCTGTCTCGGCAGTGGGCTGAGAAGCACAAGCAATGCAATCGTCTAAAGTTGAGTGATATGTTGGTGAAACCCCACCAACGGCTCACAAAGTATCCTCTGCTGCTGAAGTCAATCCTGAAGAAGACGGACGACCCTCAAATCAGAGAGTCAATCGGCGATATGGTAAATCACAGCCCCCTTCTAAACTCGCAACGACCGTACTGACTGACTGTAGAGTGCATAGGTCGTGAGTGTAATCTGGAACTCTATCTGAAACCCTGTGGTTTGCTCATAAGATGATTATGGGAGTTAAATACAACCTGTGTTTTTTAAAAACAAAATAATCAATCTTTTTTAGTCTGATTCACTTTGAATCCTACTTTTTTTTTATTTATCTACGTCCACGCGTTTTACTGATCATTTCTATACATGTTCACTAAAACGCGTGGGCGTAGATAAATTAGAAATAAGCACATTTTTCTGTGTACAGTATTCGTGTTCACTCTTTTTAAATACTGATCCTCTTGTTAAGATCATCACGAAAATAAATTTCAATGGTTTATTTTGCCTGCCAGTTACGTTAGTATTTCTTTCACAAATGAATTGAACGCTTGCTATTAAATAACCTGCAATGCTTTCAAGTGATTTAGTATAAAGATATCTGCCAAAGAATGACACATTACGTGTTACCGTCTAGAGTAACATGGAACACTAAGATTATATTTAATACACATCCATATCTATATTACACTTACATTGTACACGCTGTGAAACAAGTATTTCTGTGTTTGCTTATTGAGTCCCCCCCCCCACCATTATAAATTCCTTCTGTCAATCTTGTGATTGGAAAGTGTGTAATCTAATCGCTGTATTAACCCCCGTAGATAAACTCAGTGGAGCGTTTCATCAATCACGTGAACTCCCGAATGCGCCAACGACAGGAGCAGCAGCGACTGGCCGCCATTATCAGCCGCATCGACTCCTACGAAGCTGTGGAGAGCAGCTCCGACGAGGTGGATAAGGTAATAGAGAGAGACCTGAAGTGGAATACAAATTATAACTAATGTGCCGTATCCCCTAGCAACCAGATATTGGCGTTAATCTGTTTAATGAAAGTAAATCTATCATGGCAATTAGTTAAATCGTATCCGTAGCCGTACAGTTCTTTCATGTTTGAGTCATGTTCGTGAGAACACTTTGTTTGATTCATTGTAATGGATATTTGCTTTCGGATAGATACTGAAGGAATTCTGCAGGTTGGATCTGACTATGCCTATGATCGGGACATCTCCGGAGGAGACACGGCAACTTCTGCTAGAAGGAAGCCTGAAAATGAAGGAAGGCAAAGACAGCAAGGTGACTAATAGCCATATATTTATACTACACTCAGTACAGAGAGATATCCGAAATAGTCTGGGGACTTTAAGGTGAAATAAATAAAAAATTTTCATGTTCTCTTTACTGGCAGTCCCAGGGGAAGCTGTAAGTCCCAGGGATAGAACCGCTCTGTACCACTTTCTTGGACTGATGTTAGGTCTAGAGTTAGAAGCTTGAGATAAATTCGGATTTAGAACTTGGACTAGTCTAAGGTCTATGTAAAGGTTGGGACAAACATCGGGTAATATTCTTTTGTGGCCCAGGAGATCTTAGGATTGCTTTGGCATACTTCCCAGCAGCGAGAATGGGACATGGCCACCTAGTGATGGATTGCACCCAATTACCCACCCCCGAAAACACCCTTGCACTGCGGTGCGCATGTGCACGTGGCACCTACCCACTATGGTCAGTGGGACAATACCACCCATACTTTCTAGTGTTTGGGACTCATCCTGGCTCTTGGGACAGTAGGACAGTCCCCTAGGATCTAGACCCACCTAAATTTGCACAGTGACTTTGGTAATACTTGAAAGAGGAACTTCCCATCCCGAAAATAGACAAACCTGTTTTCTCCCTAGGACTCCAGGCAGCTGATATAGGAACATTTTTATCCACATTTCTTAATTTACGTAGTAGGAAGTCAATTAATCAAATTACCCTTTACCCCGTTTATTAAAACAGGCCTGGGCTGTACGCAACAAATTTTCCGACCGAGCGATATATCTAAAAAGTTGAAGGCAAAACAAATGTTATAAACGTTGATCAAATTTATTCCAGTAATTAAAATAGATGGATATATTCTATTCCGGGTGTTACATACAAACCAATGTCGATGTATTCCTCTTCTCAGATGGACGTCTACTGTTTCCTGTTTACGGATCTCTTCCTCATCACAAAGCCGGTGAAGAAAGCGGAAAGGACCAAAGTTATCAGACAACCGTTACTGGTGGATAAAATCGTCTGCAGGGAACTGAAAGACACCGGTAAGTGGTCTCATGATAGCGTTCAGTTTAGATATTCTTGATCGACACAAACATTACGACGTCAGTACTGATCATTGTAATGTATGTCTGACCTTAGTTGTATACTTAGCAATGTTTTGGGTAGATTTATCAAACCTAAGAAGGAAGAGGTGTTGAACATAGCAACCAATTGGATTCTAGCGATCATGTTCTAGATCAGAGTTGTCCAAGTTCAGTCCTCAAGGGCCACCAACAGTTCATGTCTTCAGGACATGAAAACTAGAATCTGGTTGCTATGGGCAACACCTCCACTTTTATCAAACGTTCTAAAGAAAGGAAATCTACCCTTAGTGTTCTTTTTCAGAGGTCCAATCCAGTAACACTCCCCCCCCCCCCCCCCCCCCCTCCATAGTGCAATATAGTTTTTAAACAGTAGATGGTAAATGAGGATCATCAAATTCTTACTTTATCCCTGTATTGGTGGTTATATGCATATTAGTTATATTTTATGAATAAATGTAGAACGCAACGGAGAAAGTAGTTTTTTTTTGTTTCAAAAAGGTGAAATTCAACAATTGATGATTTGTAAATGACGCTTGAATCGGTCCAAGTCTTTGTTTCCGTACTGCACAGCAGATGTGTTGTTGAGTTGGAAGATAAATATTACCTTTGTTTCAAAATCAGCCTGAGGTTGTGCGTCTAAAAAACAGTAAATGGATTTAAGTAGTTTTGAAAGGGCTGTAAATCAATATATGAGGTTGTCATGTTAATGTGCAGTCAGTGTTGTGAAGTTAAACAATTGACTTGTTATAATTGACACACACACACACACACACACACACACACACACACACACACACACACACACACACACACACACACACACACACACACACACACACACACACACAGCCATGTAATTTGTGGTGAGTTTCACTAGGGTCTGAGCACCTTACATTATAATTAAAGTGTTATCTCTTGCTCGTCAATGTGTCCTCAATTTTGAGATAGGCGAAGACAGAAGAACCTAAATACTAACGAATCATAGGAATGTTACCAGCAACACAGAGTATTTCAGGATATGTGTGCTGATCTCGTGGCAATATTCATACATCAAACTATTATAATGTAGTTATAATCTTAGAAACGTTATTTTGGTTCCTTCTGTTTTTAACCGTGAACTTGTTCATTGTCTGTAGTGTTGATGCATTGTTTTCATCTGTGTAATTTTTTTGCAGGCTCCTTCCTGTTAATTTACCTGAATGAGTTCAGAAGCGCAGTGGGAGCTTATACATTTCAAGCCAGCGGCCAGTCCTTGGGCAGAGGCTGGGTGGAAGCGCTCTTCAACGCACAGGTACAGATTGTCATACGAAATAAAGAGCGGTCACACTGCCCTCTAGTGACAGACTGAAGAAAACGTTTATCAGAGCTGCTCAATATATAGCTGTTTGGGAAAGGTGGCGGGAAGAACCATGTTTAATTATTTTTTTTTTAGTATTTTCTGTGCGATACAAAATTTTAAAGAATATAAAGAACGTTTGCTATTTCACCAGATTATGAGTAAAAGCGATTTTGAATGAATAGGGTGCAGTACCTGGAACAGCCTGTAGTGGTGCTGTGGGTTACTGTTCTGTAGCATAGCTCCAAAGTAAATCATCTCTATGGTTCAGAACCATGCTGCGTAACCTTTTAAATGTTAATTAATCTACTACTAATAGTCTGGAACTGATATTAAATCTTTTTTTTTTATGTCTTAGAATCTTTTGCAGAGGCTGCGTCAGGAGCACGGGGCCAACCAGCAGCAAGTGTCCCACCTTCCAGAGGAGGAGGATGATATGGAAAGTGGGACATCCGCAGCTAGCTCACCAACCATTCTGCGCAGGGGCAGCGCCGATATGCTGCAAAGGTAAATCCTAATTGCTGCGTAATTGAGGTGTCATTCTACAACGTATGCAAAAAAAGAAAATGTCCATCCAGATTAAGTATTATTTGCTGTGCTGCCCCCTCTTTTCTCTTCCCGGACCCTTCTTAATTTTTAATTCTCCTGCTGCAGCTGGCAGGAGAGCCAGAACTTCAGCCACATTGGGGCTTAGCGTGTGTGAGAGCACAGCTCACATGGCTGTGGACATTGTCCACTCGATACCCATGTGTGTCTGGGGGGACTAGAATTCTAAGTTCTACCCTTGCAGGAGAATCATCATCAACATTTATTTATATAGCGCCACTAATTCCGCAGCGCTGTACAGAGAACTCATTCACATCAGTCCCTGCCCCATTGGAGCTTACAGTCTAAATTCCCTAACATACACACACACACAGACAGACAGAGACCTAACCTACTAGTATGTTTTTGGAGTGTCGGAGGAAACCAGAGCACCTGGATTAAACCCACACAAATATGGGGAGAACTTACAAACTCCACACAGATAAGGCCATGGTCAGGAATTGAACGCATGACCCCAGTGCTGTGAGGCAGAAGTGCTAACCACTGAGCCACCGTGGGTAGAGACTAGAGACTCCTGTATTTGTGGTGCCAGTAGTGTGATTCTGGCATCCTGATCTGAGCACTCTTCTTCTCTGTGGAACTCATGTTTCACAAACGGAAGTGGTTCTAGACCCGTCCTAAGTACTACAGTCCAGGTCAATAGCATGGTCTCCACATCTCCTGTTAGGGACTTGGGTGGATTAACTAACAACGCACTAAAAAAAAAAGTGATTTAAAGAAAAAGTGGTAAATTCGGTTTTGGGGAGTAAATAAATTGCTTTTATTGTATTTTTAAGCATTTTGTCAACGTTTCTAAAAAAGATCTTTCTGAAACTGTGAACAATTATTTTCCTAACCGCTAATTGCACCCAATTATATATGTTACAGCCAGTCTCACAGCTCGACAGAAACAATATCTGTTGTGGTGATTGATGCCAGTGAAGACCTATCTTCTCCTGATACTGAACAAGAACCCTTCAGCTCACAGTCCGATGAGACATCAATTAGCACTACAGCGTCCTCCGTAACGCCCACTAGAGACATGTTTGAAAGCATGGAGACTTCAGACACGAATCCGGCGGCGGATTCTAATTATTTAAAGCTGGAGCCGAACGGCTTTCGGTCATCGTCAATTGACAGTGCTTACGGAACCCTCTCTCCAACGTCCCTGGAGGAGTTTGTAGAACGACAACAACAAGAACTGGCGGAACACGAGAGAGAATCGGTTAGTTCTCAACGTTCTTCTCCTAAACTCAAAAGAAGAACTCCTGTCCAACTCTTACCATGCAAGTCTAAGGTCTTAAAATCTAAGTCGGAAGCCAATCTTCTTCACCTCATCTCGGCGGGTCCTACAAACCGATCGAGTGAAGAAGCTCACCTTACTCAAAGCAAGAGCTTGTGTGAACTCTTCATGTCCCCAAGACCAGACCATTTTTTGGACTCCAATAGCCGTAACGACGAAGAGGTTCGACATGTTGCCCAAAGGACTAGCCTGGTGGAAAATTCAATAAAAAAATCAGAGGAACATTTAGTAAAACCCAGATCTTGCTCGGACTGTACCGGCCAGAGAGTGGTCAACTTGAGTAGCTGTAGCAGCAGCTCGTCCGACTTTTCAGATTCCGAAGGGATTCCGTTTTCCAAAGTTAATGAAGATGACAAGTTGTCGGATCCACTGTCGGATCAACTGGACTCTTTACCGGACTTTGAGCTAGACTCCCCATCGCACGTGTACAGTAGTTCTTTCACGGAACAATATGTTGAGGAAAATGGGGGAGATACGGACAATGTCAGCGCTACTGGCTGTGCCAGACGGACAATGTCTGATCCGCAGTCGGCACAGCACAGGAAACTTACTTTGGCTCAACTGTACAGAATTAGAACCACTCTACTCCTTAACTCAACTCTGACAGCCTCGTAAGTGTCTCAAATACTCTGATTTCATTGTTATAACCAAGTCTACGTTAAGCAAAATATGCTGGTACTCATATTGCTTAGGGTTGCTGTACCGGCATCATAAAATGTAATAACCGTTTAGTTTCTGGTGAACTTAATTTATTGGTTTTTCTATGCATTGCTATATCTTTTACGAAACATATTTCTGCATCTCTTTATCAGTCAAGTATTCATGTCATAGGCCCGAGTTGTTTATTGTTCTACACCCCAAGGGGGATAGCAGGCGCAAATATCAGGATTTGTAGAGGGGGGTTTCCACACCACGCCACCAGTGGGCGTGACCAGCATGCATGGGGGCGTGGCTATAATTTTAGACAGTGCTTGGCTGCTCTCCAACTCTTCCTTTCCCCATAATATACATGGGCAATGCTGCGTGCGCTACTGTTAGGTGCACGCAGCTCTCCCTTTTCAAGCAGAGCCGTGTGAAGCGGGAGCAGGGTCCAGCCACCTCAATTATACAGTGCCCCAGGCTTGGAGGAGTTTTCCAGGCACTAGGAACCCCCCTCCCTCGGTTTGCCTATGGATACACAACACTCTTAACTGTTTTCAAATGCAGCTTTGTGTCATATGCTAAAAAGCAAAGAATGCAAATTACTATACCTGATGATATAAAAACAAGGCTGACATTCACAGGAGGAAGCCGTAAAGATAAAAAAAGATCGTATTTTATATGTGTATACGCCAGTATATTAAAGTCACAGGTTTTCCCCAGTACTGGCAATGCATCGTTCACATTTAGTTTAGTTATACATGATAGTTTCATTCGTTACAAATGTCGTACTTTCCCTGTAAGTGACATAATAAAATATGTAAGATATGTAAATATCCATCTCTAATTTATATGTCATTTGTTTTTATCATTCCAGGGAAGTTTAATTACCCGGAGCGGAAGCAAAGCCATCAGCATAAGTGCAAGAGAGTGTAAATATTTTGAGGCAAACTGCAATAATTGTGCAGGACGATTACGGATTGTGACATGGCAAGTGCTGAAGATGGTCACGCCCTGAGAGATTACACCCACCCCCTTCCCCGTGAGCTTGCTGCGGGCGCCTGTGTTATTGTTTGTGCGTATGAATTTGAAAAACTGGATTATTTCACAGACCCCCCCCAATATATGTTTTCCCTATCCCCTTCCCAAGACTCCCAAACAGATCTTCTTTGCACTTTGAGCAATAAAGAGTTTCTAATTAAAACTCTTACGTTGAGAAGAGTTATTGCAGAAACAAATGCCATACCGTCGGACGTGCACCTCGTTGAAAGACTGCAAGTGTCGTGATGACCAAGCCTACCTGACTCATCTTCTAAGGCAGAACAATTACGCATATATCAAACCGGTTTGAGTTTGTTTCAATGGACATTGCTTTAATATTTTTTTCTTATTGACTCCTGCCGCATTGAAACCTCAGCTTACGTTGTTTATTAGTACAATATTAATTAGTGTCAGAACAATGTTTACTAAACTGCAAAGTGATTTATGGGAAAATGTAACCCCTCCCCTCCGACGGTAGATTATAAATATATAAGTCGTCACTGGGGAATTCCGTGATTTGATAAAGGTCGTGTGCTGTTATACAGATCACAGGATTCTGAGGTAACTTCTAATATCTGACATGGTTTATAGGAGGGGCTGCGTTATTTTTGTTATAGTACACGCAAGTTTTCCATATGAACACTGAAGTGATGTCATGGGAACCGATCGATTATAAGCAGTGACCTCAGAACGCGCCGTTTATACAGATTCCAACGATAGGATGGCATAGAACTGTGAGCATCACGTGTGAATTATAACGAGATTACTGACCAGCGAAGGCATTGACAAAACGGGTTTCGCTTGGTGCTGGCCTTTTTGAAAGCTTCCGTAGGTGACCAAAGTTAAGCGTCAAAAATTCCCATGTAGATAAAAATGCCTTATGACTGGCAGATGGCTTGTGTCGCCAACACGCCGCAGCCGGAAACAAGATGGCTGCATCCTGCCACTCGCGATAGAGCATGCGTTGCTACGTGGGTTTAAGCAAGTGAATCCTGTTAAGGGGAATCGTATTTTGTAAAAGATTTTGTCAGGAAATGGAAAAGCGACAGTATTATTCTTCTGAGACGTGACGCTTGCCAACGTTTTAAGTTATTTCTCCTTGAAAATATTTGTTCGGCTTAACTTCTCTTTTGCTACGTTTTACGACGTTATTTAAACATTTGAAGGGCACTTTATTTGTAAAATTATTTCTAGTTTAAAATATGCTCTGTGGAAAATAAATATTAATAAGTAATCTGTACATATATTATTAACATGTTAGTCCAACATGTCTTCATAACTCATGTCCATGTAGGTGTTTTAAAACAATGACATATATTATTTTCTGTCCCTTTTGTAAGTGTTTATCTTTTCTTAAAAGTACACCTTGTCATCTGCAAACAGTGGTGGCAGCCATTTTGTGGGGTGTACCAATAATCCTGAAAATGCAGATTAATAATTCGCTAGGAACCAACAATATCGCTGGCATTCTGAGGTAGATTCACTAAAACCTCTAAAAAAAAGGAAAAATGGAGGTGTTGCCCATAGCAACCAATCAGATTCTAGCTATCATTTTCTAGAACGTAGCTCATAAATGGTAGCTAGAATCTGATTGGGTGCTATGGGCAACACCTCCCCCCATGCCTCAATGATGTCAGAGGTCAAAATGGCTGCCTCCACATTGTGTAGGCAACAGGTACACTTTAATTAGAAAGTTGAACACCAAGTCCTGCATAGATACATGTTTCTGCTATATCCTCTGTCAGGGTATTTTTTTCTCCTATATTTATTAAGTATATATAACTACTTCTTTTTTAACGTGGTCTTATTTTTGTAAAAAAGTGAACTGAGTTTTTCAAAATAATTTGGAAATAAAAATGTAAATATAACAAATGTTTGTTAAACATAATTTCAGGGAATAAATACATAACATATTACAAATGGGGGGTGTCTAAACAACACAGGGGGAGTGCTACTTATAGGCAAGTCCCACTAAAATATATTCTTGTAATCTATCCCCAACCCCTGTACTTTACGTTTATTACGCAGAGGAAGATGCCCCGAAAGCCAAAGATTTGTCTTAACCGGTTATAGATAGTAATAAGCATTTTATTTAACATATCAAATTATATTGGAAAACTATAGTGATGATTTCTTACAGTAAAAGTTTCAGAAAGCTTCACTTGTGTTACTGCTCCACAATAAACCAGATACACCCGCCATAGAGTCCCAGCATTGTGGAAATATTTCTGGCTGGAGAGTGGCACGGTGGCTCAGTGGTTAGCACTTATGCCCAGGGGCGGATCCAGAAGTTAATTGTACCGGGGGCGATTTAGGGGGGGCGATTTAGCCCCGCCCCCTTTTTGACACCTAAGGCTGCTGACGGCTGCACACTATGTGCAGATCCGTTCAGCAGAGAGAGTTAGGGAGAGAGTCCTGACCGGCTGCTCTGATTGTGTCAATCAGAGCAGTTGGGACTCTCTCTAACTCTCTCTGCTGAACGGATCTGCACATAGTGTGCAGCCGCCGGCAGCAAGCCCCTGCTAGGGGGGGCGATCGCCCCCCCCCTGGATCCGCCACTGCTTCTGCCTCACAGCGCTGGGGTCATGAGTTAGATTCCTGACCATGGCCTTATCTATGAGGAGTTTGTATGTTCTCCCCGTGTTTGCGTGGGTTTCCTCCGGGTGCTCCGGTTTCCTCCCACACTCCAAAAACATACTGGTAGGTTAATTGGCTGCTATTAAATTGCCCTTAGTCTCTCTCAGTCTGTGTGTATATTAGGGAATTTAGACTGTAAGCTCCAATGGGGCAGGGACTGATGTGAGTGAGTTCTCTGTACAGCGCTGCGGAAGTAGTGGCGCTATATAAATAACATGATGATGATGATGAGTGACAGCCTGTTAACACGAGGAATACGTATGCCTCTGTAATATCAAGAACACACAGATAAAATAGCACAGATGACACATGTATGTCAGGGCAGATTGTATTATGGAGTATAATAGGGAATAACATATGAATGGAAAATAACACCTAATCTAATGCCCACATGGGCAATAATCAAACATGCGACTATTTGCACATTAAGGGATTGATTAAGACTTGGGTATTGCGCTGCAAGCTGTAGAAATGCAACATTTTTTGCAGGTCAGACAAATACCGCATTGTCCTGTATGCTGCCCACACAGACCGGTCAGCTGTGGTTTTAATCTGCGTTTTAGACTTGGGCTAGGCCACGCCCATGCCACAACTCTAAATCAGGTTGTACAGTTTACACTCCGCCCCCTGCAGCGCAAAATATTTTTCCCAGGTGCAGATTTAGCATCCAGTACCTGGATACACACCTAGCGCTAAATTAGCCACTTAGACTCTCTTTTGTCTTTCTGTACTTTCCAGCCATGTCTTTATATCATGGGCAACATGGTAGCACAGTGGTTAGCATTGCTGCCTCACAGTACTGGGGTCGTAGGTCTGATTCCAACCAATTGTGTGTGGAGATTGCAATGTTCTTCCAGTGTTTGCTCCAGTATCCTCCCACACTCCAAAGACATAGCGGTAGGGAATATAGATTGTAAGCTCCAGTAGGGAATGATGTGAATGGTTACATATTCTGTGTAATACAACTGTTAATAATAATAATCAGGACCACCTCTTATTGGTTGTAATAATTACGTTTATACCTGGAGCTGATGGATGCACTGCTGTTTTATTAATGTCACATTAAGGTTTTATTTGCAGAGGAAGCGAAGCAAGGCTAAAAAGCACTGCAGTCAGTGGCCATGGGGATACCCCCCTTTGAAAGGGCGGCTGAAATGCACGATACCACCCTCATGGGGGGCCAGGATACAAGGGGAGGGATCCCCAGGTCTGTGCTGCTGTTTTTGCGCTGGATACAGTCGTATCCTGAAAGCAGCTTTGTGTCATATTCCAGGGAAAGAAAATGAATCCTGCCTGATAATATGCAGACTTGGCTGAAAATCACAGAAGACAGATTGAAAGATAAAACAAAGTATTAGGTAAAAGGTCGAGGAGAACATGTAGCGGACAATATTGTTATTTCTAGAAGTGAGTGAAAAATTGTCTTCACGTTGTGTCTCCTGGCAACAATCCTTTATATAGCACTGAGGTCGTCCCTAATTGTCTGACTAGGATCAGAGCACCTTATTCTGTTCATCGCCCTTTTAACCAGGGTATCTTGGAAGTTTTGATGTAAGTGGGGTCAGAACAACCCATTGACCAGTGAGGGAGAAACGAATACACTTTGGGGGCTGCACATTACCCTTAATATCAGTAATAAGATAAAACAATAAGAGACCCCTGTCTGTAATATAACATATCACCAGGTATTTTACAATTGTGTTACCAGCTATAACACGCAGATCTGACGACAAAGCAGGAAGGAGCTGGGGGCCGCAGGGGACGGCTCGGGGGGGCCGCCTGGTGCTGGTCTAGCCAATCAGATATTCTGAATTATCATAGCAGTATAGAGTATTTGGGGACTTGAATGTGCTTATAGTGGGGGTAACAAGGCCCCTAACAGCTGAAGCTCCTATCAAACTTGCAGGAAAATCTGGTGCCAATAGTGTGTGTATATGTGTCATACTTTCCAACTCTCCCGGATGCTCCCAAATTTCAGTGAGTCCTCACGAACTCCCGGAAGAGTAGGCAAAGCTCCTGCATTTGCAGAAATTTACGGCAGTGAATGGAGGGGGTGGGACTTAATCTCACCATTAAGCTCCGCCCTTTGGGGTCGGGGCTATGGTCACGCAATAAAGTCGCCAGGCCCTCCTCCTACCCCATGTCACATGACTTCTCCCCAGGATCTCCCGGGGGAGAAATCCTGAAAATCGGCATGTATGGAGTGTGTGTGTGTGTGTGTGTGTGTGTGTGTGTGTGTGTATATATATATATATATATATATATATATATATATATATATATATATATATATATATATATATATATATATATATATATATATATATATATATATTTTAACGCCACACGCCAATTTGATGCCAATCTGAGATTTTTTTTTTTAAATAGATCAGTGCAATAAAAATATGTATGAGTCCGATTTCTTGTGTTCCTTTCCCACAAAAAGACGTAATAGTATTCATAGCCTACAACTATATCATAGACTAAGGGGTATATTTACTAAACTGCGGGTTTGAAAAAGTGGAGATGTTGCTTATTTACCAATCACATTCTAGCTGTCATTTTGTAGAATGTACTAAATAAATGATAGCTAGAATCTGATTGGTTGCTATAGGCAATATCTCCAATTTTTCAAAGCCACAGTTTAGTAAAAATACCCCTAAGCCTTTTCATGCCACATAAATATTAGCACCTTGTAATACGCTGACATGTCACAGTATCACATTATATTATATAAAACAGAATACTTATTCAACTGCTTTGTGCATTAAGTTATTTGTATTAGGTTGTTCTATGTGCATTATGCTCTATTATGTAGTTTCCTTTGCTGCCCTACACTGGGGGGAAATACCCGATGACATCACTCATGACATCACTGGACTTTGTGTTCAGTGGGGAAGTCCCCACTTTACCGTTCAGCTATAGTAACGCTTACTTATGCTGCGTACAGTGATAGGTTTAGACAATTAATTTCCATAAATAACGTTGGGCATAGATCTAAGTCAACTCCATCCAAGTCCTACTGATCACAAATGTTTATGTACTAATGGGAAGGTGTTGATCTACCTCATGTCTTTGTATTGTGAAGGCAGCCATTTTGTGGTGGACCGTGGACCCATATACATCATTGGGCTTATCAGTTCACTAAGAACCAGTTACATCTTTTGAGGCATGCAGTGTGAAAAAGAAATTGATATCCATCATCATCATCATCATTTATTTATATAGCGCCACTAATTCCGCTGCGCTGTACAGAGAACTCATTTATATCGGTCCCTGCCCCATTGGAGCTTACAGTCTAAACTCCCTAATATAGACACACACTCACACACAGACAGAGAGGGAGAGACTAGGGTCAATTTTGATAGCGGCCAATTACCCTACCAGTGTGTTTTTTTGGAGTTAATTTGTGTTCATTGGTCAAGCTCCAAAATAAGATCTAAGCAAATGATTTGTTGAAAACATAAGTATTGGCTCTAGTGCATTTGCTAATGTCTCAAAACTGTTGTCAATACTGGTTTTCTTTAAATAAAAATAGTGTATTTTCCATTCTTCCATTGTCACCGTTTTGTTCTAGAACAATGCCTGACAAAAATCTAAAAATAAAATAAGGTTTCTGGTGTGAGGGGATCTTCTAAGTGTGTTTTGCATGAACTGTACAAAACCAGGACACGAGTGTGCAGGGTGGAAATCTCAAGTACAGAGTGACGGATCGGGGTGCAAAAAGTTACTTCTTGTCTTTGCATATATTTATTAAACATCTGATTAATAGCACACTTATGTCACCTCTAGGACTGGTCCTCTTTTGCTAGGTAGAGGTTATTTAAAGCCTAAAGGGGAACAAAACCTTGCCTCCAGTTTGCTCCAGGAGATTGGTGGCTACAAATTGTGCTGATATCTATATCATCATCAACATTTATTTATATAGCGCCACTGATTCCGCAGCGCTGTACAGAGAACTCGCTCACATCAGTCCCCTCCCCATTGGAGCTTACAGTCTAAATTCCCTAACACACACACACACACACACACACACAGAGACAGACACACACTAGGGTCAATTTATTAGCAGCCAATTAACCTACTAGTATATTTTTGAAGTGTGGGAGGAAACCGGAGCACCCGGAGGAAACCCACGCAAACACGGGGAGAACATACAAACTCCACATAGATAAGGCCATGGTCGGGAATTGAACCCAGTGCTGTGAGGCAGAAGTGCTAATCACTGAGCCACCGTGCTACCCTATAGCAGCACCCTGTCCTTTCTCCAGTGGCCCTCCAGCTCCAAATCAGCAACCGTCACTGATGGCGGGAGTAGCGGACGCTAATGGTTCATCTTACTGGAGACTACAGGGTAGAAACCAAGCGGAAGATTGAATTTCATTGTCCCCTAAGGTTTTAAAAATCCAATCTAATTAACAAAAGACACTTGTCTCAGAGATGACAGGTCCTCATTAGGGACAAAAAGGTTGGCGGGCCGATGGTGGACGAGAGACCAGTATGTTGTGAACAGTGGAAGCAGGAGGAAGGGTCGGCTTTGTACCGTCGTATCCTGTCTAGGACACCCCTGAAATACAGATGGAGAGCGCCAATGTTTTCTTGTCCCACTTAAAATGGCGCCAACTGTCAGGTTCTCCTCAGCGCGGGAGGCGTCGGCTTAATTTAGGAGAAAGAATTGTGCTCTAGGGTGAGTCCCATATTTATGTTATTTATGAATGCATTTGAGACTATTGTTTTATAGGTAAAATGTTGTCAAGAGAAGCACATTTTGTTTTTATTAAAAAAAAACAAAAAAAAAATTTGTAAACAAATATTTTATTTTTAACAAGAAATGTTACTGAAAATATACAGATGTACTATTTAAGGCCAGCACCATGTTGAAGCCAGTTTTAATGATACCCAGTTTTGTTCATCGCAATGGCGGTTTTTTTAACTTGTTACCCTGTTGCCTAAATGCACAAGCGTTTTAACCCCTTCAGTGCTCTGACAACCCTACAAGGAAAATACAGCATTTCCTTGCAGGGAAATTATGCCTGGAAGGATTTTTTTGGGGGGGGGGGAGTTATTGTGTAAAAAAAAAATGTCAATATTTATTAAGCTTTCTTGTTATTTTATAAGATTATTTGTGTATATTATTTTGTTTTGAAAACAGTCCACTTTATATTATTATTTTTTTTATATATACCTAACCGTAAGCATTGTTGGTTAAACTATTACAGTATTTGACTTCATTTTGCTCATTTAAAGCCATATTCAGTAACATAATAGAATTGTGACATAACCAAACTGATGGTAGCTTTGACCAGTTGGACTCCGCGTAAGGAGACATCCTGGGCCTGAATCATTAAGGAGAGCACAGTATATAAAAAGAGTAACTTTGCACCTGGGCAAAACCATGTTGTATTGGAGGGGACGGACGGACAGATTTATAGTTGGGGTACAGCATGTCCTAGATCAACTCTAAATTTCAGTGTAAAAATAAAGCTATCAAGTATTTGTGTGCTACATGAAAAAACAGCCAGTATTTAACTTATGTGCAAAATAATAAACTCATTTGCACCCCTTGCATTGTAACATGGTTTGTCCCAGAGTACATTTACTCCTTTTTTGCCTTACTGTCCTTAATGACTCAGGTCCCCTATGTCTATCCAGCTGTTTTGGGATGTTTCGGGGCAGATGGAGAGAGATATAAGTTGCCTGAGTTAGCGTAACGTATACATGGGTCACGTGGGCTGTGTGCTATTAAACAAGCCTTTTTGTTTCTACATACAGAAATGCTACTTTATTATTAATAGTCTCTGTACCTTATACCATACATTTCTGACTTTTTTCCTTTGCAATAGAATAATACAGGATAATAAATGAATAGATGAACAAAGTTATTGTGTTGTTTGTTTCTTTTATTCTATATTTATTCCCTTCTCGTCAAATAAGATGCATGTTCTGCATTTTGTGTTTCTAACCAGATCACTAGTATGTTTTTGGGGTGGATTAGAGCAGTTTCAAAAACCTCAAGTCAATAATATTGTCCAAAGAGGCTAAAACATTATCATTTATGACCACCAGGTGGCGATACAGAGTTCATCCATTCAAACCAGACATCATTATATAATGCAGCTTGTTCACTATTGAAGGTTATGATGAGTATGATGCAGTATTTATATATTGTGTGTATGATGCAGTATTTATATATTGTGTGTATGATGCAGTATTTATACATTGTGTGTATGATGCAGTATTTATATATTGTGTGTATGATGCAGTAATTATATATTATGTGTTTGCTGCAATATTTATATATTATGTGTATGCTGCAGTAATTATATGTTATATGTATGGTGCAGTATTTTTATATTATGTGTATGATGCAATAATTAACATTCTACCTTGACCGTAACATTTGGGAGTCAGTTGATAGTTTTGATGAGAATCACATAATGTCCCCTTCTATAGGTGGTCGGTAAGGTATTTTCCAGAAGAACACACAGGGGTGTCGGTGAGTGACATTGGCCAACGTTGGCAGATATATTTGTGCCTCTTTATAGTATGTAAACTGGCTGAGAGACATAGTAATGTGGATAATTCATGATTTTTTGTTATTATCTGATAAATTTGAAGATTGAAGTTTGCAGATTTATAAAATCCGCTGTTCTCAAGGAGTGACCTGTGGTATCCATGATACAGATCAAAATTCAAAGTAACCAACAAATGTGTATGCGAAGAGGTGTTTCGAAAAAGGACAGAAAAAAATGACTTTTTAGATTTTTTATTTTTTTTTAAAAGGCTTCGTAAACCACCTTTTAAGATTTTTTTTATAGAATGTGTGTAAAATTGTAGTTGTTGAATCAAAGGCATTTTTAAGAAAATTTTCAGATTCCTACAGTTTTTCAGAATAACTCCCACCCGTCTGTATCCACCTTTCCACATAGTGACTTCCTGAGGAAGCTCAGGAGGTCGGACAGAAGACGCATTGAGCTATTTGGTTAGAACCTCTCACATTCCCTTATAGAAACTGGTCTAACTTGGCACAAACCTCGTGTTTATAAACAGCGTATTCATCTGTATTATAAAGAGGGACACAGAGAATTGAAATATATTTTTCTGCAGATTTGTTAATGTATGTACAAGGTGTTGAGTGAAGTGTATGATAAACATAGACAAATGAAAGTAGATATTTAGGGCTCATTAATAACTATGGATCTGATGCAGAGTTGAACGTATGCCCGTTGCGTAGTGTAAATTGCATGAATTTGCTCTGCGGTTGCCACAAAAAATCATGGATCCACATTCTGCCAGTGGCTGAAGAGGTGTTTACAAGGGCAGATAATTATTCCAATTATGATTATTATGATTATACCTCCATGGCAGCACGGTGGCTCAGTGGTTAGCACTTCTGCCTCACAGCACTGGTGTCATGAGTTCAATTCCCGACCATGGCCTTATCTGTGTGGAGTTTGTATGTTCTCCCCGTGTTTGCGTGGGTTTCCTCCGGGTGCTCCAGTTTCCTCCCACTCTCCAAAAACATACTGGTAGGTTAATTGGCTGCTATCAAAATTGACCCTAGTCTGTCTGTCTGTGTATGTTAGGGAATTTAGACTGTAAGCTCCAATGGGGCAGGGACTGATGTGAATGAGTTCTCTGTACAGCGCTGCGGAATCAGTGGCGCTATATAAATAAATGGTGATGATGATGATTTATCTAAGATGTCTCGGCGCCCACACAGGATGAATGATGCAACCACCTGTAATTCGTACGTACATTTCACTGGGTCTCTACTTTTCCTTTTGTACAGCGAGGTACTCAGAAAACTCTAACGTTGGAAAGGATGAAAGAGCAGCGGGTTCAGGGGTGTAGGTAAAGGGGAAGTGCGGGGACATTACTTACAGGTAACAGAAATGAGGAGTCATTGGGGAATTTAGGTCTGATTACAATATATAGACGGTGAAGTTCTAAATCTGTTCTGCTTTCATAATGTGAATTGCACGTTTGACAGAAAATGCTTGTGGCTGGCAATGAGTCACCATCTGACACCATGCAGTAACTCTACATAAAGAAGAACAAAAAAGATGTAAAAAAAAATATATATATATATTTTTTTATTTTTTTACTTTTTCAAACAATGTTTTTATTTTATTTTGTATTTTTACCTTGTGGACAGCCGGGTTTGTTTGATGGGTGTCTCTCCTGTACTGCTCACTACTGGGATTTTGGATTCTCCGTCTCTCCCTGACAGTCGGGCATAGCGATCGCAGCAGAGTACTCACCCCAATTTCTGCCGATCATTACGGTTGTGCAGATTTAGGAGGCCACCGTGCCACCTTTTTAATAATAGTGGGCAAGTAGTTAATTATTGGTTAGATACATTCTATAATAGAATGTACCTAACGCTGCCTCTCCCATAGGAAGCCATTTGTATTGCAATGGATGGGGGGATACACCGCCCACCTCCACACATTGCTATAAAGTCCGTAAGAGTCATTTATTAACCACAGCAATGTGGGCCCTCTAGAGCCAGATCAAGAGCCCACGTGGCCCTAGGTAATATGACCTATCCCTACGTCAATTTAAATCCACGCATCAGCTTAAATAGCCGTCGGCCTGCAGATGCCGGGCTGGGAGCCCTGATTGGCTCCTGAACCGGCAGCGAATGGCTCCCGATTTCCTGTTGGTGCTGCCAGGGAGCCAAGGTGACAATGAATGGGCTCACCGACCGTCGGGCATCCAGGTGAGTCCCCCACATATCTATATACATATAGTCCTAGCACTGGGCACACTTATATCCCCTAACATAATCGTAACAGTCCGACCCTCGATGCCCTCATGTCGCCCACATACGCAGTGTCACAGATAGAACAGACATTAATTCCCTGCTGGCTCCTTCCCCCCCCCCCCCCACCAGGGCCAGGCTGGGCTGGGGGGCATGCGGGCGTTTGCCCCCCCTTAGGCTGGGTCATCTTAGGCTGGGCCACCTGCATTTTATTCTTTTAAAATGTTCCTAATAGGCTGCTGGGCTGAGTCTTACCCCCCTGGGCTACAAGTTGCCAGCCCTCCCCTGCCCCCCACTCAGATATCACCATATTGCCAAAGAGAACTCTTCTCACCCCCCCCCCACAAAGAAATAAGAAGTTTAATTCATTACTTCCCACTTTATTATGTTCCCCAGTCCCCTCACTGCGCTCCCGACACCCCTGTAATAGAGTTAGACGACCCATCAAGCAATATGACGGATAATGACAATTGTAGGTGTGGTTGGAAATAACACTGGACAATGGGTGTAAGGAATGGATGCGTTTTATAAGACTCCTGTACGCTGTGCATGGCGACGTCAAGACTGGAATCACTAATACAGATTAACACCTCCCAGAGCTCCCTGCAGATCCTGTGGCCCCAGTACCACAACGTATCACCCACAACTCTATATACCCTCCTCAAAGAGAACATGCAACCATACAGCAAACAATAAACAACAATGGGATGAATGAGATAAACATGGACTGTGGAATACACAGAGCTAAGCGAAGTCTTGAAATGTGGAATTGGGTTTTGCTGCCCTCTCAGACCTGGTGATGACAACAGATGTTTGTGATGGTTCATTATCCGTAGTCCTGTCTGTGAGTCCCAATGGACCCTGAGGCAGGTCAGTCTGAAGGTCTGGTCCTCTGTGTTTCTGCCTTGCTGTAGGATTGACTGGTGGGGCGGTTGCCACTGGTGAAGTGGATCACTTAGGAACTTGTAGGTGACGGCGATAGTTCTGCACATATGGTGAAGGCCATTAACAAAGCTGCACCAACTTACATCTCCTCTCTCATCTTAAAATATCTCACAACTCGACACCTCCATTCTGCACAAGATCTGCGTCTCTCATCCACCCTCATTACATCCTCACATTCCCGGTTACAGGACTTTTTTCGGGCAGCACCCAAGTTGTGGAATTCCCTCCTTCACACAATAAGACTCTCCTCTGGTCTACAAGCTTTCAAGCGTTCTCTGAAAACCCACCTCTTCTGACAAGCTTATAATATTCCTCTACCACCCTCTTAACCTCACTACATTACCCTATTACCAGCCGTTACACAATTTCACACAAGATAACTACCCCCTGACCAACACTGTTGTGTGACAGGATCATTTAGCTTATGAGTCACTTTTACCTTTGCAGTCTGACTGAGCTGAAATGCAAATTGTAGACTTAACTTCATGTATCAAACTCCCATTGATTGTAAGCTTGCGAGCAGGGCCTTCTCACCTCTTTGTCTGTTTTACCCAGTTTGTTTATTAGTTTACTGTGTTTTTCCCTAATTGTAAAGCGCTACGGAATATGTTGGTGCTATATAAATAAATGATGATGGTGATATGTGTTGTCAGCTTGGATCACATAGCTGTTTGGTTGTACAGTCACCAGATGGTCATACCTAAATGGGCTCTGTATCTGCACAGTCTGACTTTGTTGAGAAGTGTCAGTCTCCTCGCAGGCTTGTCATATCATGTCTTTCCTTGTCATCTCTTCTTGATTAGTGACGCTTTTAATCTGGGTCCTCACTTTTGGTCCTCCTTTATAGCTTAAGGAGGGCTGCGTTTTTGTCCGTGCCATCACGTGAACACTTCTCCAATAGGTGCTTGGTGGAAAGCACTACCCTCGCTGCTAGACCGCTGCATTGGGGATAGAACGAGCTTCCGGTGACATGTTCCAAATCCCAGGTGTGCGCAAATTCAGTGAGTTCTCTGCTCACAAATTGTGCAGCGTTGTCATTCATGACTTATTGTGGAATGCCACGAACTGCAAACTGCCGTTTGAATCTTGTGATTCTGTCTTTGTTAGGGCTGTGGAAGCAAAAGCCACCGGTTTGTTGTGTTGTAGACAAGCTCCACCTAGTGCGTGCTGGGAAGCGTCTACAGACAGTGCTACCAGCGGTGTACTGGAGCACTGAGAGGAGGGGGTCAGCAGTGCCTTTGGCTTGGTAAATGCAGCATCTTGGTGCTCGTGCCAGAACCGCTCTGCATCTTGGTGAAAGAACTGAGGCAGTGGTGCAATCACTCCACAAGAGGGCGACTGGTTTCACAGCACTGGTCTGCTTGATCTGACCACACCAAGGGCTAGATTTACTAAGCTGCGGGTTTGAAAAAGTGGGGATGTTGCCTATAGCAACCAATCAGATTCTAGCTGTCATTTTGTATAAGGTACTAAATAAATGAAAGCTAGAATCTGGTTGCTATAGGCAACATCCCCACTTTTTCAAACCTGCAGCTTAGTAAATCTAGCCCCAAGTGTACTACTTCTCCATCTAAAATGTCCAAACTATCTCTACTCACAAACAACTCACTCTGTGGATTCTGCAATGCTGGAGGCTGATTGCCGTCAGATGCTCATTCAGCGGGTGGGGTACAGAATAACGGTGCTGATTGCACCGACAAGACTTACCACGACATCCAGTACATTGTACATGGCCGCCTAGTTCCATTACCCCCTTAAGAGCAGCGTTAAGAGCGTCGCCTATGTCAGTGACGTCATCCAGTCCCGCCGGCGTCTTCTGTCTTAAAGATTACTTTGTCACTTCACAGAACAGTCGTGATGGATCCTCGTCGGGGAAGCAGCCGTCCGGACTCGAGATGTCGTGGTAAGTCTTGTCGGTGCAGTCGGCATCGATGTGCTGACTACCACCGCATTCAGTGAGGTCACTGTGAGTCACTCAGCCCAAGTCATGTGAGGCTGAGCACCGACTGACAGAGCAGCGAGTGCAGAGTCCTGATTGGAGGAGCTGGGTATGTAATAACAGAAACTCCAGGTTGGTGCAGCGCATGATCTATGCAATCTGCACTGTTCTGTAAAGCACTGGCCAGGGCAGACTGGGTGCCTTCAGCTCTTCCTTCACGAGCAGAGCATCATGAACCTAGACATACCTCCAGATTGTCCCTGCAAATGGAAAAAAAAAAGTCCTGACAGCGCGAGACAGAGCCCCCAGAATTGGGACTCTCCCACTGGAATTGGAGGATTGTCAGACTGTGCTGCACTCTCCTACCTGTTCTTGCAGCTTTCACTACCTGCTGCTGCTCCAGGTGTCTCAAGCTCAGTTGCTGCAGGTCTGCATACTGGAATGTTGGTGCCCTGTTTCGAAAGAGCCAAGCAATGAGTGAGCACTCTTGTCCTCCCTTATCTCTACCAGCCCTAACGTTAAATTAAGAGCATTGAATAACTACTCCTCCGTCTCCAAAAATTTAATTATTAGCATTCACATTTAATAAGTAGGCCTTTTCCTCTAAGCAGGCCCTGACAACAAGTTAATAGCCCCCATATTTAATAGAGATTCCACATTGCATTAATAGCCTCTGCACCACCAGGTTCACAATACATTAATGACAACCACATTACATTAAGAGCCACCACATTACATTGATACCTGCCACCAGTCTACACATTTAAAAGAACCACCACTTAACATTAATACCTCATAGAAACATTAATACCCCCCCTTCACTCCAGTCCCTACTACTATTGAGTCTGAGGCTTTGAGGGGAACGCGGGAGCTGTCTATAGAACAGAACAACTTGAAACCAATCAGATCAGCAGAATTTCCATCAACAGGGAAAAATGTCAAGACAAGAGTGTAGAAGGCAGTGACCTGTCCATTCGTGTGATTATGAAAGGACAGAGGTGCATGTGACACAGCGGTGTCTGGATAAGAGAAGTGTGGAGCTCCAGATTGAGGTTTGATAGTAGAATGAGCAGGGTCCTCCAACAGCTCATTTTAACTTACAATGCACAGTGTTCTGCAAGGATTACAGGGGGCTTCTAACATTGGAAAGAAGTATTAGGACTCAAATATTTGACCTTATCTTTAACCAGTTTCTCTTTAACTACCATTGCTCATCTGTCATAAAACATTCAACTTTATTTTTTTCCCCTTCGTCCTAAGCTAGCAAAAAAACACCTTGCAAATGTCACACAGTGCATAGTGGTATCTAATACTTAACTGATGACATAACTGTCCTCCCCCTATCACAGAAAGTCTTTACGTACATTTTGCAATGACATTCTTTTTTTCTGCAAGCCGTCTCACTGGTAACATGAAGCAATTTTTCAGAAATGCTCTTTTAATGTGGTTAAAGGAGAAGAGTAGAGAGATATAACGCATTTCCCCTAAGTGTGGGCTTAGCCTGTCACTAGAGGTGTGTCTGCTACAAGTCGGACAACGTGAGGCCAACATCAGCTGCGACTTATGTATTTTAGATGTGAGAAGACAGTTCTCAGTACACTGTTACCTAAGAATATGTGTAACATGATATCGTAGCTTTTGGAGATCTAGTTTTCCATCCATCTACGATGAAGAAGGTTTTGTACATTTTGCTGCTGACTTGGGTAAGTCATTATTAAGTATTATTAAGACCACCAGAATTTTTTTTACGTTGTATGTTTGAGTTACAGGACCTGAGTCATTAAGGAAAGTAAGGCAAAAAAAAAGAAGTAAATGTTCTCTGGGACAAACCATGTTACAATGCAAGGGGTGCAAATTAGTTCACAACTTTGCACATAAGATAAATACTGGCTGTTTTTTCATCTAGCACAAAAATACTTGATAGCTTTATTTTTACAGTGAAATTTAAAGTTGAACTAGGACATGTCCTACCCCAACTATATATCCGCCATCACATTTTAAATTTACCTCCCCCTCCAATGCAACATGGTTTTGCCCAGGTGCAAAGTTACTCCCTTTTCATGCTTTGCTCTCCTTAATGATTCAGGCCCACAATGTTTCAATGATTCAGTACTGTCAACTACAGACATAGATACAATTTAGCTGATTGTAAGATTGGTTATGGATCAGTGAATCGTGCAAATTCTTAGTTATACAACGGCAGTTAAAAAGTATTTTACAAAAAAATAGCATTGCATTTAGGTGTGAAATTTAACTGAACAGCGGCTAATTGCTGATTAGTTTCTGTGGCTCGGTACAAATGTTGCACCTAAATTGTTAATCCGTGAGACCTAATGGACGTCCCATGACCTATGCTCTTCAAAGTGTCAGGAGCTAGAAAATAGTTTGCAGAGTCAGTTAGACTGAGTCACCCTATAAAATGTATCTTTAATAATATTGTTAGGATATGTTGTGCAGCTATCAAGTGTTTTAATCATTTTATCTGTTAACAAACATAGGTTAATTTGCATAACAGAGAAATGTAGTTAAAAAGGAAAGTGTTAGTATCGGAACCTTGAATCAGGAAACTCTCTCGGACATAAGCAGGGTCTTATAATAAGAGGGTTAAACATACCTGCTGTAGGTGTATTCTATTGTAATATAGCTAGTCCATTGGCCATTATAAAATGATTGGGAGAGATGGTTAATTGATCACATTTAGAAAAATGGAGTAAAGAAAGATTGTAGCAAAAAGGAGGCTCTGAATAATAATTCTAGAATTGTACCTTGTGACCGCCCTGGTCAGTACTCCTCTCATATCAGTCACTTACACCAGTACACTCGATATTGAACAGTGACCTAGTGGTTGCCACTTCTGCCTTACAGCACTGGGGTCATGAGTTTAATTCCTGTCCATGACCTTATCTGTGTGGAGTTTGTATGTTCTCCCTGTGCTTACGTGGGTTTCCTCCGGGTGCTCCGGTTTCCTCCCACACTCCAAAAACATACTGGTAGGTTAATTGGCTGCTATCAAAATTGACCCTAGTGTCTCTGTCTGTCTGTGTGTATATTAGGGAATTTAGACTGTAAGCCCCAATGGGGGCAGGGACTGGTGTGAGTGAGTTCTCTGTACAGCGCTGCGGAATTGGTGGCGCTATATAAATAGATGGTGATGATGATAACTTCCCTCTATTCCTCCCTCTTCCATCTATTTCTCTCCTCTCCCTCTTTCACTTTCCCCCATTGCAGTATTGATCTCGCATAACTCAATACCTCACGTATATGTATATATTTTCTGTTTCTTGCTCCTTCGATTGACAACTTTTTCATGTATACCTGGCTCAATGTTTTTTTTTTCTATTATTATATTGCATTTCTTCTTGTAAAACTCCATAAAAAAAATGTTTATTTAAAAAAAAATTATGAAAAAATAATAATCTAGAATTGTTTGGAAAACTAGGACAAGCCTGTTTAGGGTGCGGATTGTTTTATGTTGTTGTTTTAACTTTTATTTCTTTCTGGCCTATTCACAATAAAAATAAAATTTGTAATGAGCACGTATGGTGCACGGTTATTTATTGTGTGACCCACGGAGCCTTGGGCGATACCATGTCTTAAAAAATCAGATCATCATCAATCTTTGCATCAGCTGTCAGCCACCCGCAAAAGACACCGCTATGGACAGGCGTGTTCATGCATGTCCACCTCAGTGGCATCTGCCTGAACATGCTCTTAGAATGTTTGGTGAGGGTTAGAATGTTCCATCTCTCCAGCATTGTCCTGTGTTCTCTTTCAGAGTTCCATCATTTCGGCTACGTAAACTCATCTCTGCCTCCGGCCTTCCAAATGTTGTGGTTTAATTAATCTCGTGGATGTTTCTCCACATCCTTCTACTGGAAACCCCCCCACCCCCCCTCGCATGATGTTAAATATTTACCCCCTTATTCATTGTATGTCGATGTATATCCAATATAATTAAAAAAAATAAGTATGACTTAACCAACCCAATAATGTGTAAAAATATTTCCCAAGTGAACACTCAAGTCTTTAAAGAGGTTCTTCCTTTTAAAATGTATATGTTTTTAATTGACCTTCATTTAATAATACTTTGGTGAGACTCGCACCAAAGTCCTACTCAAGGAAAGGGAGCACAATTTTGGATTTTTGAATCCTCATTATATACATCAGTTTTACTATTCAATTTGTATTTGTTTTTGGAGCAGCATTTGTAGATATTTAATTCACAAGAGAGCGCTCACCTAATATCATCTATCTTTCCATTTGTTTGGAGATTGTGAAGCTATTAACGAGAGGGGGAGGAGCATAATGTACGACCTGCCCCCTCCTGCTCAGGGTCACCAATTTCTTTGTCACGTTGGTCAACTACGACCAGTTTGGTTCAAAGTTTTTGTGAACCTTTCACAAACAATTGACAAGGAAAGTACAAATCTGATTTCTACCTTTTGGGACTTTACCAAAAACCTATTGTGTTTAGATTCTAATATATTAATAAATAGAGTAACACAATACACTGACGGCATCACTACGATTTTTACCACGAATTTACATATTGTGTTTTTGTGTCTTTGCATAAGGCCCATACATTGACCCAATTGTGGTGTACCTACCTCATCCTGTAAGGCCAACTAAGGAAACCTGTTAAATAAGTAGGTTATGTAATGTTTATATGTAAAACTTGAAGTCTATTGGTAGGACAAGGATTGTGCATGGTGCATTGTCATATGGATGTTTGTTAAGCAACCTATGAAATTTGCTAGGCTTTCCGATTATGGATGGTTGATTCCTGTGACTCCATACATGAGCATTTTACCCCTCCGTGATCAAGTCCAGTTTCCTCCAAAAGTGGTGTATTGTTTTATTTTGGGAATGTGCCATGTGGTGTATGTGTCTTTCCGGAACACGCCAGGATTCCGTCCACTTTATATGCAGCTTACTGGGGTTGAGCTGTAGTCTCTCTGTCCTTCGGCGGCAACTGGTTTTTAAAGTTCTCTGCTGCTCTTTTGTGGAATCTGATTGCTCATTGTTTGCACTTGTGTTCCCCATGTGGTCGAACCAGGAGGCTCTCTGGCTATCAGACAACCCCTATTCTCAAATTAACTTTCCTGTGCAACAGGTTAGTTTGCTGTATAGAAGTGAATCCAGATGTTTCCTGGAGCCTGGCCTCCTAGGTTTCCTGACTTCTTCACAGGCAGCACGGTGGCTAATTGGTTAGCACTTCTGCCTTACAGCACTGGGGTCATGAGTTCCCAACCATGGCCTTATCTGTGTGGAGTTTGTATGTTCTCCCCGTGTTTGCGTGGGTTTCCTCCGGGTGCTCCGGTTTTCTCCCACACTCCAAAAACATACTGGTAGGTTAATTGGCTGCTAACAAATTGACGCTAGTGTGTGTGTCTGTCTGTGTATGTTTTAGGGAATTTAGACTGTAAGCCCCAATGGGGCAGGGACTGATGTGGGTCCTGCTTCTCAAACAGACACTAGCACTTTCTCTAGGTTATATATTTAAATTAATATATTTTATTGTTATGACTCATTTTGTGAAAACTAGCAAGAAATAGGGTGAATATTCATTATCATTTACCAGCTGACTCTGAGGGCTTTACAATTGGAAACAAATACAGTAATAAAACAGGACTGGGTATAAACAGATAGACAAAGAGGTACAAGGGCCCTGCTTACAATCTATAGGGAAATAGGAGTTTAATACATGGGTGTAAGTGTCACATGTTGAATAGTGGTCCAGCCAGATTGCAATGGGATAAACGAGCTTAGTGGTTTATATGATCCAGTCACACAGAAATCATGTTTTTGGAATCAGATGGTGGATTGAGTATAGAAGGGGAATACATATAAGTTTGTATGACCTGTGTAGAGAGGCTGTAAGCCTCTAGTATAGCTTAGGGACGTTAAGACGGTTTTTTCTGGAATTTGATTAGTTTGCCTGAAGTGGTTCTTGTATGATGGAGAGAATTCCGTAGATTTCTTGCAGACCGAAAAAAAAGTCTTGTAACCAGGAATGGGAGCAGGTAAGTAAAGCTGGGTACACACTACAGAAATTTCAGCCAACTTTTTATGCCGATCGATTTTACATGCGACCGATGGTCCGATCGCTCGGTCCATGGACTGCATACACACTAGTCTTGTTTAGGACGATAAAGGGAAGAGCGGACGTCCCTTTAGCGACTTTTTACTGTTATGCTGTCGTGAGCAATGACTGTAATTTCATACTCACTGTTGTGGATCGGTCGGAAGTTTATACACACTACACAGCGGAAACGAGATTGGAACGAAAATATTAAACGGTACGATCAACCAAATGAGGCGACAATCGTCCATTTGGGCAGACTTTCGACCATCGTGTCACTGCACACACTGACCCGACTTTTAAACGAGCGATCGTACGTCGGCTGATTTAGCCGATTATTGGATGAAAACTGTGTAGTGTGTACCCAGCTTAACGCAGATCTGGCACAGGGCGTAGAGGTGAGAGATTCTGAAACAAGGGAGGAAATATATGTTGGTGTAGTTTTGTTGATGGCCTTGTATGTTAGTAGATTTATTTTACATTGGATTTGGTAAAATTCAGGAAGCCAATGTGTGGAACTGCTGAGCAGAGAAGCGGTAGAAAAAACTTTTTGGGACAGTCTAATTCTGGGGAGAACCAATTAGAAGGGAATTGCAATAGTACAGGCCTGGCCAAGCTTTGACTCTCCAGGTGTTGTGAAACTACAAGTCCCAGCATGCTCTGCCAGTTATATCGGCTGGTTATCTACTGGCAAAGCATGCTGGGGCTTGTAGTAGGAAAGCTGGGAACAAAGTTTTGCATTCAGCGCTAATTCCCAGTTGTTTTTGCCTCAACTATTGAGGAGCTGCTGCTAGCTACATATTCACACATGCACTGGCAACCATTGGTTGGAAAGGCATGCTGGAGATTGATGATCCACAAGCACCAGGATGCCTTCCAGTTAATGGATACCAGTGCATACTTGAGACCTATATTTCACTTTTTATTTGCTATTGTGGAACTAAAGTGTAATTGTATTAGAACACTCCCTAAACCTTTGTAGTAATCAGTTGCATTGGCTTTCCTGTTTTTCTCACATTGGATTACAAAATTTAGGCAAGGTCATGGGGTCGCTACTTTCAACACTTCATTAACTGCTAATGTTCTTAAAGGTCCATATGCCCACCAAGGAGAAGCCCAGGAATTTCAAAAAAGATATGCAAATATCTTGGAGTTTGGTTTAAGTTCAAATTCTACTTTGGAGACCAACTGTAGGATGTATTTGGGGCAGAGGCTAAGGACTAGATTTACTAAACTGCAGGTTTGCAAAAGTGGAGATGTTGCCTATAGCAACCAATAAGGTTCTAGTTAGCATTTATTTAGCACATTCTACAAAATGACAGCTAGAATGTGACTGGTTGCTATAGGCAACATCTCCGCTTTTTCAAACCTGCAGTTTAGTAAATATACCCCTAAGTCCAAAAATAAACTGCTAACTAACTATTAAAGCCAAGAAACAGCTTGTTCAGTCTACTTTCGTTTTACTAATTGACTATGCCAACGTTATATACTAAGACTAGGCTGCCCCAGTATGCTGTTACCTGTCTGTCTCCAAATATGCCTGGAGTCTATACCCTCAGAAGCTGTTCTCTGACAGCGCTCAAAGCCATAACTCAACTAACAGCTTATTCTTAAAATACTTTACAGAATCCTGCAACCGCTTTCACTGCTCATAGTCTAGCGTCGGTGCATAACTCATCCCTGAGTCATCTACTTATCTGTTGCCCTAAATCTTACCCTCCCTCTCTTACCTATCCCATGTGTACCTACAGGATCTCATTTCCTACTCTCCAGTTCCAGACCTCACCTCTTCCTGACTGGTTACCCAGCTCTCCGGACACATCTCCCCCCATAATTTGTCTGTTAAACTATTCATGTCCCTGTATTTGTAGTATCCTCTTTATTTAATCTCCTCATTAGACTATAAAGCCTGTACTGGAATATTAAACCTTGTACGTTATGTTGGCTGTCAATTTTCTGTCCATTGTTATAAATATCCTACCTGAAGTAAAATGTATTGTTATTTATCCTGTCTATAGCAGGTCTATTTGTACTATTGTTCTCTTACCTCTACTGTCTATTTGTCTGTATATAAATGTAGTGTGTAATGCAGCCTCACATTCTAAATGAGCTTGTTCAACGGCGTTCGTCTGGATAAAGAATTTGATTGATTGATGACGTTCTGTACAGGCTGCAGATTGGTTTATTGAAACAGATTGGCAGGCGTATTGATAACAAGCAAGCAGAACAGACATACTAGAGTTTGGTGACTATGAACGTCTGTGACAACGAGGGAAGGACATATGTTTTTAACGTTAGTTTCTAATAGTATTGATCCTTGAAGGATTCTTATATAAAGTGTTTGGTTTTTTTTGTCCCTTTTTCAGTTTGATCCAAGAGACTCTGCTTTTAGAAACAAGTGTTAGTTTGTATTCCTATGGCACCTAGATTTATGTGCTTGTTGTAACTAGGGTCCATTACTGGCTACTTTCATCTTTACTTGGCCTCATTTCTCAATACACTAGTTGGTCAGAGATTCAGACTGTACCAAACGTTTAAATAATACATGAGAGTATTTAAGATATGTTTAAACTTGTGTCAATAAGTATATAATCAGTGAATTAGATGTCATTGGCTCTAATTGGTGAGTTCCGGTGTTGTTGGCTCTAATTGGTGAGTTCCGGAGTTGTTGGCTCTAATTGGTGAGTTCCGATGTCGTTGGCTCTAATCGGGGAGTTCCGGTGTTGTTGGCTCTAATTGGTGAGTTCCGGTGTTGTTGGCTCTAATTGGTGAGTTCCGGAGTTGTTGGCTCTAATTGGTGAGTTCCGGAGTTGTTGGCTCTAATTGGTGAGTTCCGGTGTTGTTGGCTCTAATTGGTGAGTTCCGGTGTTGTTGTCTCTAATTGGTGAGTTCCGGTGTTGTTGGCTCTAATTGGTGAGTTCCGGTGTTGTTGGCTCTAATTGGTGAGTTCCGGTGTTGTTGGCTCTAATTGGTGAGTTCCGGTGTTGTTGGCTCTAATTGGTGAGTTCCGGTGTTGTTGGCTCTAATTGGTGAGTTCCGGTGTTGTTGGCTCTAATTGGTGAGTTCCGGTGTCGTTGGCTCTAATTGGTGAGTTCCGATGTCGTTGGCTCTAATTGGTGAGTTCCGATGTCGTTGGCTCTAATTGGTGAGTTCCGATGTCGTTGGCTCTAATTGGTGAGTTCCGATGTCGTTGGCTCTAATTGGTGAGTTCCGATGTCGTTGGCTCTAATTGGTGAGTTCCGATGTCGTTGGCTCTAATTGGTGAGTTCCGGAGTTGTTGGCTCTAATTGGTGAGTTCCGGAGTTGTTGGCTCTAATCGGTGAGTTCCGGCGTTGTTGGCTCTAATCGGGGAGTTCCAGCGTTGTTGGCTCTAATCGGGGAGTTCCGGTTTCGTTGGCTCTAATCGGGGAGTTCCGGTGTCGTTGGTTCCAAACGGTGAGTTCTGGTGTCATTGGTTCCAAACAGTGACTTCTGAGTTCATTGGTTACAATGTCATTGATCAATACACTAGTTGGTCCGCGCTTCAGACTGTACCAAAGGTTTATATAATACACAAGAGTTGTTAATATATGTTTTAAAAGCGTGTTAATAAGTATAAAATCAGTGAGTTCCGATGTCACCGATTATAATCGATGAGTCCTGAGGTCTCCACTTCCGGGGTCATTAGAAAATCTTGTGTATTACAAGTAATAATGCACCATCTAATATAAAAACTCAGCCTACAGTTTGGTGCAATTATATGGTCAGAGAACTCCTCAATGACTTCTAATAGCCATATAATTTACAGTAGGGTGGTGCATTATCATATATATATATATATATATATATATATATATATATATATATATATATATATATATATAATCTCACTGTGTGACTGCGTTAGCTGTGCCTTGCGTGTGGAATGTCTTTGGTGACTCTGTCCCAGTAATCTACGTTCTCATAAATTTGCCAATCTATGAGAACACAAGAAACCACATCACTAAGTATACACATTTTTCTTCCCTCGCCTTTGACATTTATTACTCACCTGACTCAGAAAATCAGGATAACATCAGTGCTAAAAACAAGATAAAATATCTCACATTGACTTCTGGAAAAATGTCTGCAATTTCTTAGCACATGAGCTGGAAATTTTCCTGCTGGGTTTAAAAATAAATGTGTGGCATCATATCACATAGTTTGCCACACTTCCCTTATTGCTGCTAAAAATGCAAATCAAAAGGTGTATAAACGTTACAGACAAACTGACCTACATACCAGGTTTAGCAACAAAGGACTGACAAAAAGGACATTTTGTTAATCCCCTAACAAAGGTAAAAAAAAAAAAAAAAATCAGCACTTAAACTGTGGAATTCCAAATGTCCATATTATCACCAATTAACATATCTAAGTGTAGAAAGAAGATTCAAAAGAAAATATAAAACCTTATAACGGGTGCTGAAGGGTAGCATCTAACAGAAACAAAACCCACTTCAATAAATTAATTCAAATCTTTATTAACATTGATGCAAATAAACAATAATTGGTTAGAAGGCTTAGAAATGGCACATGCACATACTTAACACTATGTCATTGGAATTAATTCCCAATGTATTAAAATCATATATCTTTATAATCAATTTCTAAATCAAACCCATACGGAAAACTAAAAATAAGAGATAGACAAACATCTCTGATGAAACTGTTTAAGAGCAGTGAAACGCGTTGGGGGGGTTCAGATTAGCAGTTGATAAAAGCAGTGAAACAAATTTGAAGCTGAAAGGATAACGATCTAGTGACTAATTGAAATGCTTTAGGTTGTAGGTTTTTAATACTATCAGACATATTATAACCTTTAAAATCCACTAACCCAGCTCAGGAACCCTGACAGTGCTCACAGAGTATCTTGCATCGATGGCGGGGAGACTGCAAGACGCAGTTCAGTGGCAGGGACTGTTAGTCCTTGTATCCGCTGGTGTCCCTTTCATCATTTGTAAGCTGCACGGCATTGCAGCCTGGAGTGACCTCCCAAATGCATGACTAAATTATTATTTCAATTCCCTTCAGGCAAGCAATTCATGGGGACCTAGTGATGTCAGAGAACCTTGAAGCACTTGGTGCAGTGATGTCACTATTTTCTAGTGAACTGATAGGCTGAACATCAGCTCAGTCTATATAATAGCTGCCTATACAGCGTACAGCCGACAGGAACACTTTTATAGAGCTTTTAAGGCCAATATTTCACATAGATGTAGATCAAAATAGATGTGCAAGTTGCCTAAAAAAACTATACCACTGGCTGCAGCAGGTTGCCACATTGGGGGAGGAGAAGATTCTCTAACCGGGCAGATACAATGTGAGTGACAGGCTTGCAGTCTTGCTTTGCAAAAATGTCCTGTGTGGATTTATATATTGGGGCAGGCAGTGGTAGAAGTGGAAAGTTGGAAGTGGTGGTGAAAAATGTAACTGAATGGACAGGGACCATCTAACGCCTGCAGCTTTAGGTGATTCTATTAGATTTAAATTCATTTTAGCCCTAATTCTAGATGCTTTTAATAATATTTAGTAAACTACAAAGAGAGTGATGCAAAGCTATCCGCTCTGTGCCACACACTTCTCCCATGTATCATATATACAGACACACACACACACACACAATGGGACCAGGGGCGGACCTAGACTTTATTTTTAGGGGGTGCGGATTTAGCATAGTCACGCCCCCTTCAGCCTGATTGGCTGGTCCCAGTTGGCCCCACCCTCTCTAATCAGTGTTTTGGCGATTTAAAAGGTATTTTTGCTGCTAGTGGGGGCGACTGCCCTGATACCCCCCCCCCCCCTCCCCACCCCCCTGGGTCCGTCACGAAATGGGACACACACTAGTTGCTTTATACTGGCTCACTTTGCCCACTGGGGCAGGGCCAGAGATGTCACAGCAGCTCAAGTGTCTGCAATCTCAGCTTATTATTATGCACCAGATCCCATTAGGTCATTGTCCTAAAGATGCAGGAGGTGCTTCAGCTGCCTTTAGTGGAGTGGGGAGTTAATAATGTATTAAACATGACATTTTAATTAAGCAGCAGTGCAATTTCAGGATAACACTGACCTGTGTATAATCTCCTCATGTTTCATATGTAAAACAAAAAACCAATGTTAAGGTTTATTGGTCCTTTAAAGGACTTTCTGCACACAGCTCACATACCCCTCATTTACCTGTGTCTATAAATGTATACCCCACGCATACAAATGTGGAATATTTTGTGTACAATTGGAGATGGTTTTGTAGTATTCCGATAACACTATCACTGTATCAGCACCTCTTAACAAACAGACAGTCTACTCTGCGTCTTACTTCCTGGGGATACCACAGTGGTTTATCACTTTCCTGTAAAATGTTTAAAAGATACACAGAATGTTGCTGCCGAGTTAAATCATTTCTGAGCAATGGATAAATGTTGAGGTTAGATTACGTTTTTCTAAGGCAGTCGTGTTATCTTGTTTTGTAGTAAAGTACAACGATCTGTATATGCAATTGTCTCACACACCAGCCTATTTTATATTATGTGGGGGGCTATAAGAGGGAATTGGACAATATGGGCACATAGCAGGGGCAAATGCAGGATTTGTAGAGAGGGGTTTCCATGCCATGCCGCCAGTTGGCGTGACCAGCATGCTTCAGGGTGTGGCTATAATTTTAGACAGTGCTTGGCTGCTCTCCAACTCTTCCTATCCCCATAATATACACGGGCAATGCTGCATGCACTACTGTTAGGGGCACACAGCTTTCCCTTTTCGAGCAGAGCCGTGTGAAGCAGGACATACCTCCCAACTGTCCCTACAATCAGGACAAAGTCCTGACTGAGTGTGTCAGAACAGTTGACAGACTGTCCTGCTCTCTCCTACCTGTTCTTGCTGCTTTCAATACTTGTTGGGAAGAGATGGCTGTGAACAGTACAGACAGAAACGATCTGCACACAAGCTGCAAAGTGGCTGGTCCTGGGGCAGGGTCCAGCCACCTCAAGCATACAGTACCCCAGGCTGGGAGGGGGGTTTCCAGGCACTAGCCACCCCCCCCCCCCCCCCCCCCTCAGTTTGCCTATGCATAGACCTTCTCAATGATGCAAAATATAAAATAAGCATATATGGTGAATAGAATGTTCTTCTTGTCTGCTGCCAAATACCATACCTCTAACAAATTAGGACACACCCGGCACTGCTCGGACTGTACCCCAAGACACAAGACCCCACCCATTTATTGTCATACAATACCCTTTCCCAGTAGGCCACACCCCTTATAGCAGTTTGGGGGACATACCATAAACATGTATGTACATATTTGTACACTGGAGCTAAAGGGCTTGTTTTCTATTCCAATATAAAATGTAATGTTTTTTTTTATTCTAGTGGGAATGTTAACTACTAATAAGTGCTCTGTAACGGAGACTAAAAAGAGTTAAGAATGCCATGCTTTGAACCTTTCACTGCTGATGACAAATCATTTCCTTTTTAATCCAAATTCATTGGCTATGCCATTTAAAACGTCAGCGTAAAATAAGTTGAGAAGCCAAAATTTTAGTAGCCCCATAATCCTAAAATGCAAGTTATTCATTAATAAAAATGAAAACTGTATTCACTTAAAATGCTCCTGCCAAATCCTCCCTTGTAATCTTCTTCCAGCTGAATGCTGACAATAAATGCTGACAGGTCTCTGGAGAGTAGCAGAGGCATCGTGTGAGCTTGAGGTGGCTTAGGAAAGCATGGTGCTTTCTATGCCTCTGGTAGACCCACATGAAAGCTGTCACCAAAGGGACAGTAAGCCCAGATTGGGAAGAGCGAGGATGTAGTAGAAACTAGTAACTATTAGATTTTAAACAAATAGAAATGCTTTAAAAATGTTTTCCAAGAAGAAAATAAAAATCTCTTAAACTGTAATAATGAGTAATGAAATTTTCTGCTGAAGACTTTGCACTAAGTTAGTATATCACTATCTCAGCATATATTCCATCCAGGAACTAGTTGTCTTTGCTATTGTTGAAACTTTTACCAGAAACTGCAGTTTGTGGCTTTCGGGTTGTGTCTGTTCTACTTTCAATCTGCAGCCTTACTCAGCCTTTCCTGTAGACCGACTTCCCTGAACTCCTTATGTAAAGTGTCCCTGCCAGCCGGGCTCTGGGAAACAGCCTCTACAATACAGTGGGTGTAGCAGAGACACGGAACCTGGAGATTCCCTCATCGCACCGTCCAGAGAAATAGTTTATTATGAATTGAAATCCCAAACTAAGAACAAACCTGTTCCTAAGTGATCTAGGAACAGAAACCTAAACACAGATAGTGTTTCTGTTGCACTTTCCATATTGGTGCTATGGGGCTAATTCATTAGACCAAACTTGCCAACTTTTCCTCGTTGGCTTCAGGGGGATCCAGGGGGAGGTGGGTGTGTGGGGGCAGGGCTGACGAATCGCATTATTGTGGCCCCTCCCCCTAAACGATTGTCACAATTTTGGACAACTACAGCAGGGGGTGGGGCTAAGATGACACGATATTTGCGTCATTAAGCCCTTCCCAGAAATGCAGGAGTCTCCCGGACATTCCGGGAGAGTAGGCAACTATGCGTTACAAAAAAAAGCAGCTAATGAATCTCTAGAGACTGAAGTGTCTTTTACATTTCTGTCCCCTTTACTGAAGTCATGTTGTCTTATCTGTCAGTCTTTGATTAAATCTTGGTCTCCATGAAAATGGCCACCTCCATAGGCATCAACACATGGACATAGGACACAATTTCTGAACCGTGTCTTCATGCCACAGATGGCGAAGCCAACCACGTCTTGTACTGGCTCAGCATCAGGGAGAATGCCAGACTCTTCAGGTAGTGAGGGAGATCACCCCTATTTCAGGGAGTCTCCCTGACATTCAGGGAGAATTGACAAGTATGCATTAGACTAGATTATTATGACCAGCTAGTGATGCTGGCAGAGGTCAACCAATCCTGGGACACTCTACAGCAGGCTGGGCAACCTGTGGCTCTCCAGGTGTTGTGAAACTACAAGCCCCAGCATGCTTTGCCACAGTAGCTAGCCAGCCGATAGCTGGCAGGGCATGCTGGGATTTGTAGTATTACAACACCTGGAGTCAGGTTGGGCAGCCTGCTCTGAGCTCTGTAAAACAGCAAACAAATATCTTAAAATAACCGAATCCTTCTCTCTTCCTGGAATGACAGGTGGTGAGGTTATGTGGTTTTATGCGTAAGGATTGCAATAACTGCGGGTAGATACTTATACTTTGCCCTCAGGCTTGAGATTTGGACTTTGTGTATATTATCATAGCCCCTATTATTTTTCCCGTGTTCTGTTTTGGTTTATATATAATATTTCACAGTGGCACAGTTGTTAGCACATATTTCTAGGACCTTGTGTACACGTATTAGCATTAACTTTCTCCAAGTGTTCGTGTGCGTTTCCTCCCGGTGTGCTGGTGGTTTCCTGCCACAGTCCATCTCCACTTCTAGAAGCGAAGTTATATAATCTTGTCTCATTTATCAATGTTCTCAAAAAGTGAAAAATAATTTTCAATCCTTATCGCATTGATAAGGATTGAACTATTTCTCAAATTTATGTAGAACCCAACACAGAAACAGCAGTTCCGATAAACTGCTGTTTCTGTGATAAAAAAAAACATACTTACCCCCCTCTCTTCGTAATGCGCTGTCTCAGGATCTCCTCCTTGTCTTCTTCATACTGCAATTGCGCAGGTGCATTCGCACAAACATCTCCGCTGTGTCGAGAGAGCGGTGAGTGACAGGGAGGGATCATGTGATCCCTCCACACATGTGCTGTCCAGCTCTGCTCTTCGGAACAGAGCTAACAGCACTGAAATTTTGCAATTATGATAATATACCCCAGCTTCAGCTGTCGCACAACAAGTTACCGGGAAAAAGTTTTTTTTCGGAACTTGTTAGATTGCGGTAGCGAGCAGACACCATACTATTGAATGGCGACTGCTCCCAAAAAACAAAACATAATGCAAAGCAGCAGATATCCACGATATCTGCTGCGATGCACCTTTCATAAATATGCGGCACACTACAACTTGCGTTGGAGTTACGGAAAGAGAGTGAAAGTTTACTAGCACCCATTCATAAATATGCCCCATAGACCACTATAACATACATCCCCAATAGTCCCAATTTGCAGACTCTGAAAGAAGGCGTGTCCTATCAGAAAGTGGACATGAATGTGGGCGTGGTTGTGCAGTCACAGGCTTTATTTATTTCCAAATTTTGCTATTTGCAATACTGGATAGTATTAAATATTCTTTGTTTATATAATAAAAATACTGGTTGACACAAAGGATAAAACATTTATACTTCACTCCGATCATTGCAAGAAGAAACCAAATCATCCAATCAGAGGATCACATTCCTTCTCCTAATATAAATATTAAGGCACTGTGGTTTTCGGGCTGAATAACGGCATATTAGAGTTCAGTAGTAAACTACAGAGTATCACTGGTTTGTGGTGGGTTGTTCCATTTTCCGTGAACAAAGTGGTGGGTTTAGTTTGTGGCGCCGTTCAGAAAGAAGTGACACCTACCTGAGGGTGGTGGGTACTGAATACAATTCATTTCAAGAGAAAGAAAACACACCAGCGTCTCGGTTTCAGTAATGTCAGATTTCTCTTCAGCGCCTTAAACTGAACAACCACAAATCTCATCGCAAATCGGATTTTCTGCGGAGACTCAGAGACGTCCTTTGATCAAACTAATTCCGTGCTGATCGCATTATCGAGCCCCCTCCTGTGTGGTCTTTTGCAAGTTTGATATTTCTTATTTTCCAGGTTTTTTTAATGTTTCCTTTCCCTTCTACTTAAAATGTTCAACTTGTTTAATTCTCAATAATACCAAAGCAAAGTCCGTGGCAGAATTTTTTTCCCCTGAAGTATCTATACGTTGGATTTCAAATCGCACGTATCTTCAGAAAGTGTACAGATGCATTTTGCTTATGCGCAAAAGTCAAAAGTTTTAGTTTAACTGTTAATCAGGTCCTAAGGGTTTAAAATATATGATTTCAGTAACCCTCTAGAAGTGCTGTACGTGAAGTTGACTAACAGACATTATTTGGGTTGCGGCTTAAGTTATTTAACGTTGCGGGCCATGCCCTGTGTGTGAGTTCGACAATTGTCCGGAGTATTTCTGTTAACTAGGAGGCTGCAAATGACTTAATTTACTACACTACACCAGGAGCGATACAAAATGGTCTGCCCTCCAGAGCAGATATATTATGCAGTAAGCTGTCTTATTTTAATGAAAACAATTGTAGTTACACAATGGTCGATTCTGCCGCAGGAGAACTTTAAGGGGGGTATTCAATTGTCAGCAAGTTTTTTTTCCCGCAGCGTTAATAAAAAAAAAAAAAAAAAAAAAAAAAATACAAAATCTCCCGCGGGTTTTTTGACGGCAATAGCGATCGTTTCAAGTTAGCGCAGCGGGAAAACTCATGCAATTCAATTGAAAAAGAGGGAACGCTGCCCCCCCCGCGCGTTAAACATTGTGTTTGTGAGTTTTTAGGGGAGTGAAGGGGAGTTTTAACTCGGTCATGTATAACACAAAAAAAAGGTTTTGCATACATTTCCATACATTAGATTGCATTACACATTGATAATATCTACATTACAGTACTTTCTTTAGCATATTTTTTAATTGAACATTTTTTTTTACCATAGAATCATCTATACCAGGCCTGTCCAACCTGCGGCCCTCCAGGTGTTGTGAAACTACAAGCCCCAGCATGCTTTGCCAGTAGACAACCTGTTGATAGCTGGAAGGGCATGCTGGGACTTGTAGTTTCACAACATCTGGAGGGCCGCAGGTTGGACAGGCCTGATCTATACCATGTCAAAACACATTACTACATTCATATTTGTACCAAAACCATACATAAATATAAATAATTAGTGATTTATTTATTTATTTTATGTTTGTTTTATTTCATTATTTTATCACAAGAAAATCAACTCACACAAGTTAGGCATTAGTGATAAACATAAGTCTAACTTTTTTTTTTCCACATCATTACATGATTTCAAATACTTTTCAGAGGTTTTTTTTATTTTTAACACACCCCAAGGAGGTGCGAGACAAAACAGCATATTTTCCTGTTTAACGCGCCGCGTTAAAAAACAATTGAATAGCTTTTAACACGGCTGCCTCTCACACACCCTATACTTTCAATAGACCTTCTCCTGGAGCGCGAGAGGACCGTTTCATGAAAACAAAAAACTGAGCGTTAAAAATGGAATTGAATCCCTCGTAAATGATTAAAAAAACAGCGTTAAAATGACTAATCGCGGTAAAAAAAAAACAACTCGTTGACAATTGATTCCTCTGAATTGTCTCTCCCCCTAAATGCCAGCTCTCTGCTGTGACATCCATTCAGTCAGCGCCCTCGGCCAGTGGCGGATCAAGGGGGGGCGATCGGGGCGATCGCCCCCCCTAGCAGACACTTGCTGCCGACGGCTGCACAGTATGTGCAGGTCCCTCCAGCCGTGACAGGCAGGGACAGTGTGCTGCCCGGCTGCTCTGACTGTGTTTAAAACACAATCAGAGCAGCCGGGCAGCACACTGTCCCTGCCTGTCACGGCTGGAGGGACCTGCACATACTGTGCAGCCGTCGGCAGCCTAAGATGTTAGAAAGGGGCGGGGCCTAAATCGCCCCCCCTAAATCGCCCCGGGTACAGCATTTTTCTAGATCCGCCCCTGCTCTCGGCAGAAGAGACAGCATTGAGGAGGATGATAGAAGTGACATTCAAAATTCTATTAAGCGAATTATTGTTATAAGCTAATTTTGTACCAAACAAAAATGTGTCACGTGACTACATTCTACCTGTAATCAACACTTTTGAGAGTGTTTAACAAATTATTTTTCGATACGGATAAGTTACCAGGTTCTATAATATATTTCTCTCTTTTAATTCTACTTTTAGGCTTATATCACTGAATCTATAATGCCCAAAAACATAACCACACTAGACAGAAGAAACCAGACTCGATTTTATTCCAGTAAAGTACTAAGCCAAGGAATATTACGAGGATACATTCGTTACAAACGATCAGAGAGCAACAATTCCGACCTGCACTACGATGAGGGCGTGGGACGTTTGTGCAAAAAGTGCCCGAAAGGTAAGTTCGTTATGCATATTAGAAATATTTTAATAAAATTGGTTTTATTTAGAATTGTAATACTTTGCCAACATAGACCCACAGTTCCATTCATAGTGAGATTTAACAAGGAATCCGCTAAATGAGTCTGGTACCAATGCCAAAGTGGGTGACGTGGGTATGTGATGTGTGGCTGTTTCCATAGCAACATGTGAGGCAAAACAAACATGGCCGACAAGTTTCTGGATGAGCAAACAATTCTGTTCTTCTGTTCCCCTAAGCTCTGCTCCAATTATGACCAAGCTGCCCCTGAAATTTTTGGCCATGGATATGGTAATCCTAATTACTATAGTTTGTCTAATTCCAGCCTTGCTCTTCCTCAATGCCCACAAGTCCTGATGTCTTGATGGGACAATAAGTTCCCAGATAAGTGTTCTTTTCAGTGGTCCCTTCACCTACACACACACCGTGTGGGTCTACCCAATATTCATGAGAATACCAGTAGGAACTAGTGTCTACGACAAGCTGCAACCTCCTTTGGTTTTTATCCAAAAGATCATCTTCAGGTAAATAGCAGCTTTATATAGCCAGTGCTCCCAGCATGCTTTGCTCGTATATGAAATTATTTGTGGGTGGCACAGTGGTTAGGGTTAGGGTATGATCTGACTAGTTCGTATGTTCTTCCCGTGTTTGCCTGGGATTCTTCCGGGTGCTCCGGTCTCCTCCCACAGTCCAAAAACATACTGGTAGGTCAAGTGACTTCAGAGGAAACTAACCCTAGTGTGTGTGCGCGTTTGTGTGGTAAGGAACATAGATTGTAAGCTCCACTGGGAAACAACAAAAATCCAGGCACAGGAGGAGAGAAAATATACAATCAATCTTAATAAAAAAAATAATGCATTATCCCTCTAGTAACCATAGAAAAAAGAAATAGGAGAAAAGATAATCACAATATAACATATAAAAGTTCCTTCTTCATGCAAATTACTTTGCCAATTACCCAAATCCTGAGACGCTATCTTCAACCAGGGTAGTTGCGTTCAAATGTCCATAAACTTGTGGACTTTCTTATATAGAACATCATACTGTATTAATTCTCCACCGGAATCAAAGGTCATTGTCCTGCATACAACAGTCACTCGGTTTACATCGGTAGAGATCAGGTTGCAAGACACTGGTGAGGAGGAAGGCTAATTAGTATCCATTGTTCTCACAAGACTACTCCAGACGATTGGTCATAATCTGGCAGGCGAATTTCTGTGGAAGTACAGCTCATCTCTACTCCCCTCTCCAACCCCCTAGTCCAGGACTCACCAATGAGAGTCTCTCAACAGCTTATATCTGTTGTCTCCAATCCTCGGCTGCTTTCCCATTACCCAGATCCTGGGACAATAGTCTTGGATGGAGCAGTAATATAATAGTAATTCGGTCCTCTGACCAGCAGTAATATAGAGGAGGGCGCCACCTGTATGAATCCGTCTGCTCCGCTCTGGACATAAAACTCTTCTGTATGATAAGTGGGATTCTCTTCTCCATGGTGGTGGGGCCCTTGGGCAACTGCCCTGCATGCCCATGCATTAAGATGGCCCTGTCCACGGGTCTCTTCCGAGGTCAGGGAAGCCTACCCAGTACCTTCTTATTTGTCACTCGGGCAAATGCAGTTAGAAAAGTACAACAGTACATTTATTGTAACAAAAACAAATCACTAGATTATTGTGTACACACAGTAAATAAATTCCAGGCAGATTTCCCACATCATCTGTCCCTTACCCCACTACCTTAAGAAGTAACAGTCACCTGGCTGTCCAGGCTTGGTGACCCATGCATCTGCCGATGTATATCACTGGTAGAGCCACCAGCCACCCTGCAGCTTCCAAACATCAGTTCCCATAATGAACAACCCCTCTCCCCCTGGAGTGGTTCCCTATATCTATGGTCACATTTCCACAGTGCTCCCCCTCCGTTGGCATACGCCTGGGCCACTCCTTGTTAAACATTGGTGAGTCCTGGACTAGGGGGTCGGAGGGGGGAGTGGAGATGTGCTGTACTTCCACAGAAACTCCCTTGCCAGATTGTAGACTAAACGTCTGGAGTAGTCTTGTGAGAACATTGGATACTAATTAGCCTTCCCCTTCACCAGTATCTTGCAACCTGATCCCTACGCATAACCCACCTGGCTTCACTTTAAGGACAATAGCAACCTCACTGCCACATCAACAATATCCAATAAACAATATACATATTTACAATAAGCTACAATGTCCCCTTATCCACGTGTAATTAGACACTGCGGTTGTACTCTGTTGAGCTGGGGAACAAAAGCAAGGGCTATAAAAGGTACATGCTATAATCCACATTTTGTGAGAAATGAAGGACAGGCTGGTTAGGGTGTTATCAAACTCATTTCATCACAGATGGAATGGGAAAATGATGGAGATTGGGGACGTAATCTGACTGCATGCATAATACTGCATGACAGTGCATACATGATGAGATACAGTATTTATTCACATACTAATGTGTGTAATCTGCCAACATAACCAATTAGAAAATTGGGACACATTATACTAGGCCACCAAATCATGGACCACAACCCCATTGTAATTGTTGAACCGGTATGCTATGATGATGTCTTACAATGGTGTAGTGAGGTGCAACCAAACAGCAAAGTTCTAATGAGCACTAACAGTGTTCTCCCTCTGTTGTGACATCACATGACTATAAATGTTTTTGTACCTGCTGTAACTGGTTCTAAGTCACTGCATCGTTTGTGAAGGGGTAATTGCTGTCTCCTTCAAAGAAAAGAATCTTGCATATGTGGATATACTCTAACCCTCTTACCCTGAGGCCTTTTAAATAAAAGTCATATCATTTCATGGAATGGTTGTAATACAATGGTTTTCCTAAAAACATAGTATTTTTAAAGGGTGCTTGTCAATGAGCCATTAATCCTGTATGATTCTGGTCCTTGTATATTTGGTTTTACACACTCAAAATTATCAGCCACATTGCACTGATCTGATTTATATTTTTCCATTATTATTATATATGTGTGTGTGTGTATATATGTGTGTGTATATATGTATGTGTATATATATATATATATATATATATATATATATATATATATATATATATATTTAAATATTTAAAATTCTGACGCTTCTCTACCTGATCTTTTATTTCCAATTCAGTATTGCTCCCTCTTTCCAGCTTGTCTTGAGCCATCCCCTAAGTACACCTCTGATGAAGCTGGAAATGCCATTATTTCTACATTACCAGACCGCTTTTTAAGAAGTGAACTGTGATTTGTAGAGTCCATGTGTTAAGTAAAGTGTAACTTTAATGTTGCTGCATTTCCTGTATTTTAGGCCAATATGTAGAAGAGTCGTGTACTGCAGATGGAAAGGAGACAAAGTGCAAAGCCTGTCCGCAGGGAACATACCTTGAGTATAGTAACTACAGAACTAAATGCCTTAGATGTACACACTGTCATTCAGGTAAGAAACAAGGCTGCCTGTGTGTAGTAATTTACAATGTACCCTGCAATGGGGTCTAATTGTATTGTGTTATTGTAATTCAGAGTTACCATCAGAAATTATTTGCAGGAACAGTGTTTCATTAAACTGCTGATGTCCAATCCAGTTTTGGAGCAGTTTCTGCTCTTGGTCTGAGCTTCTCTGCTAAATATTCAGAAAAAGGAGGATGTTGTCGCGCTAGTTAGATAAACAAACTACACATCTCTCTATACATTTTATCGGTATCCTGTTCTCAACATTTCTAGGTATATGTTGCCCTCATTCTTGTATTGAGGTGCTACCATCCACCAGCCGAATAATCAGAAGTACACAAAAAGGAGAAAAAAGAACTGGATCTTAAAGGTGCACTGTGTATTATTGGGTCTCTTATTTGAAATGCACATGTACCAAGTAATTGGAATAAAACATAACTTTATTAGTAAAAGATTAAAGGTTTGTTTCTAAAAAGCAGCGAAATATAAATGTGAAAAAGTGAAAATAAAGTGTTTTAAAACTTGCCGTGCATGACTCTTATTCCTTACTTAATCTATAATATAAGTATTATCTTAAATAATCAGCTTAGGGGAAGTCAACCTCCAAATAAGATAATAATATTTAGAGGTTGACTCACCCTGAGATGATTATTTAAAATAAGGTGTTCTATTATTATTAGAGATGGGCGGGTCCGGTTCTCAGAGAACCGAACCCACCCGAACTTTGGGTATCCGAGTACCGAGCTGAGCAGCTCGGTACTCTCCCGCCCATTCCGAATCCAAATCGAGGCCGAACGTCATTGTGACGTCGTCGGATCTCGGGACTCGGTTCTCGCGATACTTCAACTTTATAAATACACGCCTCCACAGCAATCCATCGCCATTTGACAGAGGGAGAGAGCAGGGTGTAGTCATAGGCTAATTAGAGCAGGGACAGAGAATACAATATTGTTCTTGCAATTGCTCTAACCAAAATCGCTAGTGCAGAGAGGAGGATAGAGGTTTATTATTTTTTCTTCATATTTGGCACTCCCCAGCGCTTTTGGGGTGTCCCCCATAATTGTGCATTAATATTTCTGGCTGTCAAAAGTCATATCTGTCAGCAGTATCTACTCAATAATTTTTAGCACTCCTCAGTGTTTTTGGGGTGTCCTCCCTAATTGTGCATTAATATTTCTGGCTGTCAAAAGTCATATCTGTCAGCAGTATCTACTCAATAATTTTTAGCACTCCTCAGTGTTTTTGGGGTGTCCTCCCTAATTGTGCATTAATATTTCTGGCTGTCAAAAGTCATATCTGTCAGCAGTATCTACTCAATAATTTTTAGCACTCCTCAGTGTTTTTGGGGTGTCCTCCCTAATTGTGCATTAATATTTCTGGCTGTCAAAAGTCATATCTGTCAGCAGTATCTACTCAATAATTTTTAGCACTCCTCAGTGTTTTTGGGGTGTCCTCCCTAATTGTGCATTAATATTTCTGGCTGTCAAAAGTCATATCTGTCAGCAGTATCTACTCAATAATTTTTAGCACTCCTCAGTGTTTTTGGGGTGTCCTCCCTAATTGTGCATTAATATTTCTGGCTGTCAAAAGTCATATCTGTCAGCAGTATCTACTCAATAATTTTTAGCACTCCTCAGTGTTTTTGGGGTGTCCTCCCTAATTGTGCATTAATATTTCTGGCTGTCAAAAGTCATATCTGTCAGCAGTATCTACTCAATAATTTTTAGCACTCCTCAGTGTTTTTGGGGTGTCCTCCCTAATTGTGCATTAATATTTCTGGCTGTCAAAAGTCATATCTGTCAGCAGTATCTACTCAATAATTTTTAGCACTCCTCAGTGTTTTTGGGGTGTCCTCCCTAATTGTGCATTAATATTTCTGGCTGTCAAAAGTCATATCTGTCAGCAGTATCTACTCAATAATTTTTAGCACTCCTCAGTGTTTTTGGGGTGTCCTCCCTAATTGTGCATTAATATTTCTGGCTGTCAAAAGTCATATCTGTCAGCAGTATCTACTCAATAATTTTTAGCACTCCTCAGTGTTTTTGGGGTGTCCTCCCTAATTGTGCATTAATATTTCTGGCTGTCAAAAGTCATATCTGTCAGTAGTATCTACTCAATAATTTTTAGCACTCCTCAGTGTTTTTGGGGTGTCCTCCCTAATTGTGCATTAATATTTCTGGCTGTCAAAAGTCATATCTGTCAGCAGTATCTACTCAATAATTTTTAGCACTCCTCAGTGTTTTTGGGGTGTCCTCCCTAATTGTGCATTAATATTTCTGGCTGTCAAAAGTCATATCTGTCAGCAGTATCTACTCAATAATTTTTAGCACTCCTCAGTGTTTTTGGGGTGTCCTCCCTAATTGTGCATTAATATTTCTGGCTGTCAAAAGTCATATCTGTCAGCAGTATCTACTCAATAATTTTTAGCACTCCTCAGTGTTTTTGGGGTGTCCTCCCTAATTGTGCATTAATATTTCTGGCTGTCAAATCAAAAGTCATATCTGTCAGCAGTATCTACTCAATAATTTTTAGCACTCCTCAGTGTTTTTGGGGTGTCCTCCCTAATTGTGCATTAATATTTCTGGCTGTCAAAAGTCATATCTGTCAGCAGTATCTACTCAATAATTTTTAGCACTCCTCAGTGTTTTTGGGGTGTCCTCCCTAATTGTGCATTAATATTTCTGGCTGTCAAAAGTCATAACTGTCAGCAGAATCTACTAAATAATTTTTAGCACTCACCAGTGGTTTGCGCTCAGAATGGATTCAAAGCAGTCCACATATGATCTAAATGAGCAACCAGGTTCTGTCACCAGTCCTGATGTTAGTGTTCCCAGTACGTCATCTGGCCAAGGCGATGTCAAACAACAGAGTGTTTTCAAATTAGTGCAAAAAACAAAAACCAAAAAAAAATTTACTGTATTGAAGCGAAAAAGAAGTGTAACTGAGCAAAAGTTAAGTGACGATAAAAAAAAAATTGCAAGCATGCCATTCTACACACGCAGTGGCAAAGAGAGAATGAGGCCTTCACCTTTGGCTATTAGTGGCAGATCCCAAAAAGTTACCCAGGCTACAATTGGTGCACAACTACTGTTACGCGTCAAAGCTGAGCTGCAAGATAACAGTGAGGCATTACAGGAGAATATTTGCTCTGATTCACAAATGACAACAATCCCTGTGGAGAGTCCATCCAACAGTGGGATGTCTAATCGTGAGCATTCTGCTGATGTGTGCCTTAATAGCCCGAGTGTAGCCGGTGATACCCAAATTGAGGATGCCACTTTGGAATTAGAAGAGGATGAGGGGGAGATTTGTGTAGGCGACGAGGGCGCTAATGAGGATGTTGATGAGGATGAGGTTGTTTGTGTAAGTCCTGCACCAGTGGCAGCAGTTCTGGCACGTGACAAGAAAAAGGCCATTGTCATGCCTGGGCATAAAACAAAAAAATCCACTTCTTATGTGTGGAATTATTTCTACCCAAATCCAGACAACAATTGTATAGCCATTTGTAGTGTATGTGAAGCCACAGTCAGTCGAGGGAGGGACCTTAACCATCTTGGAACCTCGTCTATGTTACGCCATTTAACGAGAGTTCATGGCAAAGTGTTGGGAAAAGCTGAAAGTTCTTCCCAAAAGAATACAAGCACTCCCTCATCAGCTAAGACCCTCCGCTCACCGACATACCGACGGCTACAAAATACACCCACCACACCATCCTCATCAATATCCTCAGTAGCGCTCGGAGTTAGCCCGGCATCCCACTTAAGGCTGGATGACTCCGGCACTATTATTGATTCCTCTGAAGAAAGCGTTAGTCCTGCTGCTGCTGTTGCTGCTGCTGGGGGTGAATCGTCATCCCAGAGGCAGGTGAATAAAATGAGCAGTCCTACATTTCAGCAATTAACTGTGAAACAATCATTTGCGAGGGGAAGCAAATATGACAGCAGTCACCCAGTCGCCAAGCGAATCACAGACGCCATGGCTGCAATGTTAGTGTTAGATCTGCGTCCAATCTCCACAATAAACGCAGCTGGTTTTTCACAGTTAATTGAGGTTTTGTGTCCGCGTTACAGAATTCCATCGCGACACCATTTCTCCCGTAAAGCTATTCCACAACTATACCAAAAAGTGTGTAAAAATGTAGAGATTGCGCTGAAAAATGCCATTCTGCCCACTGTTCACTTAACCACAGATATGTGGACAAGTGGAAGTGGCCAAACCAAAGACTATATGACTGTGACAGCCCACTGGGTTGGTCATTCACCTTCACCAGCAGGAACAGCAGCAGCATGTACACCACTACGTAACATTTGTCACAGGCAGGCCACTCTTTGTATCACCGGCTTCACTAACAGGCATACGGCTGACAATTTGTTACGCAAACTGAGAGATGTGATTGATGCATGGCTTATACCACTCGGACTCTCCCCAGGGTATGTCATTTCAGATAACGCCAACAATATAGTGCGAGCATTACAGCTGGGTGATTTCCAACATATTCCCTGTTTTGCTCACACCATCAACTTGGTGGTGCAGAGCTTCCTACGAAATAACCGTGAGGTGCAGGAGATGCTTTCGGTGGCCCGTAAAATTTCAGGCCATTTCAGGCATTCAGCCACAGCATGTAGGAGATTACAGCAGCTCCAAGAGCAGTTTAACTTGCCCTGCCACCAACTTAAGCAAGAGGTGGTAACTCGGTGGAATTCCACCCTGTACATGCTTCAGAGGATGGAGGAACAGCGCAAAGCCATCCAAGCATATTGCACAAGTCATGACATTGGGAAAGGAGGGGGGATGTATTTCACTCTTGCACAGTGGGGAATCCTTTCAGTGCTGTGCAAGGTGCTGAAACCATTTGAAGTTGTGACATGTGAGGTCAGTGCAGACTCTGCTAGTTTGAGCCAAGTCATTCCTTTAATTAGACTATTGGAAAAGCAGCTTGAGAAAATGAAGGAGGAGCTGAAAGCAAGCAATTCAGCAAAGTATGTTGGCCTTGTCGATCAAGTACTTAATTCGCTTCACAATGATCCTCGAGTTATTAAGATCTTGAACTCGGATCAGTACGTTTTGGCCACTGTGCTTGATCCAAGGTTTAAAACCTACATTGAGTCTTTACTTGTAAATGAGCGAGATGTGAACTTTTGCAAGGAGCTATTGCTCAGCAAGTTGGCCGCTGAACTGGGCCTCGGCTTGACGACGTGTCCTCCTTCACTTTCTCAAGCTGTTGCTCGTAAAAAATTAAATTTCCAAAAAAGAAGCAGGGAAGACACAGGGGGCAGACGAGAACAATTTAACATCTGGGCTGGTTTGAAGGATTTTTCAAAAAAATGTGTCACTTTGCCCATAACTCCATCCAATATGAGTATAAACATGCAAAGGATGGTGGAGGATTACTTTCAAGAGGTAGTTGATATGGAAATGTCAGACAGTCCCTTTCCTTACTGGGAAGAAAAGCAGGCCATTTGGAAACCCATGTACAAACTTGCTTTGCAATACCTAAGCTGCCCACCCTCCAGTGTGTACTCTGAACGAGTGTTCAGCACAGCAGGGAACTTAGTCAGTGATCGCCGTAGAAGGTTACTTCCCAAAAATGTGGAGAAAATGATGTTTATAAAAATGAACTACATCTTCCACGAGGAAGGCCTTTACCATCCAAGACATCCAAGCACTGACTGTTCTCTAATGGCGGATTCAAGCGGCGATGAATTGATAGTCTGTGATGATGACGTACACACTGATGAGGGTGAGGATGAAGCTGAAGATGATGCCGATAACATCTTTTTAAAACTTTCTATGTAAGTGTAGGGTGCAATCTACCCCCAAAGAGGAAAGGGACTTGTGGCATTTCCATATCACATACCATCTTGAAAGGCTGCTGTTAGGGCAATTTATCCTTAAGGGTAGGGTGTCATAGACAGAGTGACCCTAAACTGGCTTTGTCCATTTTTCATAATATTGTACAGTCTATAATGGCTGAATTTTTTAGTATTTTATACAAGTGGAGGGGGGCCTAGAGAGACAGAAACCAAACTGGCTTTCTCCATGTCAATTAATATTGTACAGTCTATAATGGCTGAATTTTTTGGTATTTTATACAAGTGGAGGGGGGCCTAGAGAGACAGAGTGACCCCAAACTGTCTTTCTCCATGTCAATTAATATTGTACAGTCTATAATGGCTGAATTTTTTAGTATTTTATACAAGTGGAGGGGGGCCTAGAGAGACAGAAACCAAACTGGCTTTCTCCATGTCAATTAATATTGTACAGTCTATAATGGCTGAATTTTTTGGTATTTTATACAAGTGGAGGGGGGCCTAGAGAGACAGAGTGACCCCAAACTGTCTTTCTCCATGTCAATTAATATTGTACAGTCTATAATGGCTGAATTTTTTAGTATTTTATACAAGTGGAGGGGGGCCTAGAGAGACAGAAACCAAACTGGCTTTCTCCATGTCAATTAATATTGTACAGTCTATAATGGCTGAATTTTTTGGTATTTTATACAAGTGGAGGGGGGCCTAGAGAGACAGAGTGACCCCAAACTGTCTTTCTCCATGTCAATTAATATTGTACAGTCTATAATGGCTGAATTTTTTAGTATTTTATACAAGTGGAGGGGGGCCTAGAGAGACAGAAACCAAACTGGCTTTCTCCATGTCAATTAATATTGTACAGTCTATAATGGCAGAATTTTTTGGTATTTTATACAAGTGGAGGGGGGCCTAGAGAGACAGAGTGACCCCAAACTGTCTTTCTCCATGTCAATTAATATTGTACAGTCTATAATGGCTGAATTTTTTGGTATTTTATACAAGTGGAGGGGGGCCTTGAGAGACAGAAACCAAACTGGCTTTTTCCATTTCTTTACATATTTAACTATAAGTGTAGGGTGTAATATACATTCAAAGACGATGGCTGCATTGCCAATATGCATAGATGGAGAGGAAGACAATCTGTTTTGTGTGTAGAATAGGCCTACCAACGAAGAATTAAACTGTTTTTTTGGATGATTTATTACCTCAACAATTAGATTACTTGTCTCTAAAACAGTTGGAGCACTAAATTGGGTTAATTTAGGCCCAAAAACATGGATTTTCCCAAAAAATAGCAAAACAAAACCAAACAAAACCAAAACCAAAACCAAAACACGCAATGGCGGTTTTGCAAAACCAAAACCAAAACCAAAACACGACGGTAATCCAGATCCAAAACCGAATCCAAAACCAAAACACGGGGGTCAGTGACCATCTCTAATTATTATACATAAGGAATAAGAGTCATGCACAGCAAGTTTTAAAACACATGGGGCCATATTTAACAAATAGTGATGGTGCACTATCGTGCACTTACCGTAAAATCCATGGCCCTCTGTGTGTCCCGCATATATAAGAAAGGTGCATCGCAGGAGATATCGTGGATATCTGCTGCTTTGCATTCGGCTTCGTTTTTGGGAGCAGTCACCATTCTACAGTATGGTGACTGCTCCCTACCGCAATCTAACAAGTCCCGAAAAATAGATTTTTTTCGGGCACTTGTCATGTTAGTGTACACAATTGAAAAATGTCAGTGCAGAGCTGGACAGCGCATGTGTGGAGGGATCACATGATCCCTCCCTGTCACTCACAGTTCTCTGTCTGCAACTATAGTTGCAGAGACAGAGCGGAGATCTTTGTGCGCATGTGCAGTTCCAGTAATAGGAGGACGAGGAGAAGATCCGGAGATAGCGCATTCCGAAGAGGAGGGGTAAGTATTTATTTTTTTTATCACAGAAACAGCAGCTTGTAGGAACTGCTGTTGCTGTGCTGCGTTGTACATAAATTTGAGAAATAGTTCAATCCTTATCAATACGATAAGAATTGAAAACTATTTTTCACTTTATGTGAACATTGATAAATGTGCCCCTTTTATTCTAAAAAAACCAGCAAAATATAAATGTGAAAAAATGAAAATAAACCTTTTTATCTTTTACTAATAAAACGTATGTTTTATTCCAATTGCGTGGTACATGTGCATTTCAAATAAGAGACTCATTACTACACAGATAACCTTTAAGATCCAGTTCTTTTTTCTTCTTTTTTTTTACTTCTGGTTCTCTGCTAAATATACAAATATGTCAGGAAGTTAGAACAGTGCAGAAGGGGGAAGGGGGGGGGGGTCTGTCCCCGCTGACTCAGCGCTACGAGGAGAGAAGAGAAACGTATGAGATAGTCGCAACCATCGGGGAACACATCATTTTGGATTTCATCTCGACTCCTTACACTACCCTAAAACTACATTTCTTCTTTTATGTGAAAGATTTTCGTGCTGGGAAGACCGTATGAAAGGGGAACGCTGAGGTTTCCGTTTTGTATTTGTTTATGACATAAGTCTTGAGAGAAAAAAAAAAATAATACTTTTATCAGTGCGTTGTATTTAATATTGCCAACTGGGACAGTTTGCAAACACCAATGAAAACTCGGCACTTTTTGAAACTCTAATCGACCCCCGACCCCACCAAGTTAAGCGGGACATGCCTCCCAAAAAGTCCTAGCAGTAGGGACAAAAGTCCTGGCTTGGATACATTATCTCCTATAGAGTTAGTACATAAATATTTTGGTAAAAAAAAAAATATATAGTTACATATTTATTACAAAAAATGAATAACACGTTCTTCACTGCAGATTGTATAGATATCTGAACGTCCGCTTAGAAGTTTGTACTAGGTACGAAACCACAAATTTTAAATGGTTGCCCAACTCCCTGGTATGTTGTAATGTTTTTATCTATAGTACAGGATAGATGTATCGTAAATAAATAGGTAAACGTTCATAGCGGGTGCTCTGGTTTCCTCCCACACTCCAAAAACATACTGGTAGGTCAATTGGCTGCTATCAAAATTGACCCTAGTCTGTGTGTGTGTCTGTGTGTGTGTATGTTAGGAAATTTAGACTGTAAGCTCCAATGGGGCAGGGACTTATGTGAGTGACTTCTCTGTACAGCGCTGCAGAATCAGTGGCGCTATATAAATAAATGATGATGATAATGATAAAAGACCTTTATTTTTTCAGGAACAGAGCGGGAAGAGGCAAGCTGTACGGCAACAAGTAATACACAATGTGGCTGTAATAAGGGTTATTATCGAATGGGAGACCTTTGTCAACCTTGTACGAAATGCCACAACAAAGAGACAACCTGGAATTGTAAGTAAGCTGATAAAACCAACGCGAGATGTTACAATTATCTTTACTGATCACTTTGGGGAGTTTCTAGCTTCTGATGACTAATTTATTGGCTCCTACAAGTCCATTACTTTTACTAAATGCAAGACTTTTTTATTTTTAATTCTGTTCTGTAGCCTTGTGCAGGGGCAAACGCAGGATTTGTAGAGGGGGGTTTCCACAACACGCCGCCAGTGGGCGTGACCAGCATGCATGGGGGCGTGGCTATAATATTAGACAGTGCTTGATGCTCTCCAACTCTTCCTATCCCCATAATATACACGGGCAATGCTGCGTGGACTACTGTTAGGTGCACACAGCTCTCCCGTTTTAAACAGAGCCGTGTGAAGCGGGGCAGGGTCCAGCCACCTCAATTATACAGTGCCCCAGGCTTGGAGGGGGATTTCCAGGCACTAGAAAACCCCCCCGCCCCCCTCGGTTTGCCTATGTTGTGCTATGTATAATCATTAAAGTTATATATTTGCATTGCGCTGGGATATTTAACATCCCTCCTGTGCTTTCTGTATTGGATACATTTCTATCAGAATCCAGAGGGAAAAAACAATAATAACTTGTATAAAGAGAAGGATGAAAAGAACATTGGAAAGCCAGTAAGATAAACAAATCCATTTCATAAACGTTGCAGGAGGTGTAAAACCAATAAATTAAATTAATCTGAAAGTGGAAAACAGGTTTAATGAAAAAAAATGCTAATAAGGGGATATGTCATATATAAAGTTAAAAAGAACTAAATTAATGAACTGCAGGGTTTAACAAATGTGATTTACTTGATGGCATTGCTGCTTTTCCTATATATGCCGCTGGGATTTGGCACATGTATAAATTGCAACATTAATTTTAAAATTGTGATCTCTTATTAGAGATTAACTCTGGATGTAGCTGCAAATTAGCAGAAACAAACATCAGTAAAGGGCCATTTACAAATGTGCAAAACATACGTAACATTTAGCGTCTTCTGCTGGCAGAGACTGGGATGGGTGAATTTGGGGATTTCCTTGTTGAATACGGGCTAAGCACAGGAATGTGCCTAATTATACAAAAATGAGACCTTACATTTTGTGGGGCTATTAATTGCAAACATAAATGAGGATAAACTGATCTGTACTACATTAGACAAAAGGCAAAGTTAAAGGGGACCCAGGAGCAGTGGAAGTTCTGTGGGAGCCTGAAGTAGCAAATTCCCTTGGGCATTACCCCCAAATATCCCCGGGGGGAGCAACATCTGTTCCTCAGACTGGACAGTGATATTATTTCCTAGCGCAGTGTTGGCTAACCTGTGACACTCCAGGTGTTGTGAAACTACAAGTCCCAGCATACGGCCCAACATGCTGGTTTGGGCCGCATTCCCACCCCAGTTTGTCAAAAAAAAGCTAAAACATAAAAATGTTTAAGGGTAATAAGGGCCCCTAAGAGACCGCAGAGGCCTATGTTGCCTAATGGAGGATCCGTCTCTGTCAGGACATAGGCAAACCGAGAGGGGGGGAGGGGGGTTCCTAGTGCCTGGAAACCCCCCTCCAAGCCTGGGACACTGTATAATTGAGATGACTGGACCCTGCCCCCGCTTCACACATCTCTACTCGAAAAGAGAGAGCTGTGTGCACCTAACAGTAGTGCACACAGCATTGCCCATGTATATTATAGGGACAGGAAGAGTTGGAGAGCAGCCAAGCACTGTCTAAAATTATAGCCACGCCCCCATGCATGCTGGTCACGCCCACTGGCGGCGTGGTGTGGAAACCCCCCTCTACAAATCCTGCGTTTGCCCCTGGAGGAGGTGGGTGTGGACCAATGTCTGCTGGAGGAGGGGGGGGGGGGGGGAATACCTGTGAATCCACACCTCCGGGGGCCCCAAGGTGAGCTCAGGGAGAAGTTCTGTGTACAGACATGACTTACACTTTCAGATGACCTATATTCTCCAGCTGAGACAGACGACTGCTTCATGTGGTGAAGCTTCCTCAGTACCTACATGACTCTAGCAGATGATAGCGAGTACAAATGACACGGCATGTTATCATCAAACTTTCCCCATGATGCACTGTTACTGTAATGTCACAAACGGGGAGGCAAGTTAGAGCAACGCCTTTATTTCCTATCATGTGTTCCTGACGTGCGGAGATGTTCTACTGATAAAATCAGATGACATGTGGATAAGAGTTCATATAGTGTAAATCTATGACGACAGAAACTGCCTTCACAATGTACGGGGATCGGTAGGTAGAGAGAACGTTTTAATACGTGGAAAAGTGGCCGACTGAGCCCTTTGTGAAGTCAGTGGCTGCCCACGTGGAACATTCCTCTGATATAAATGTGCCATAAGTCAGCTGCAAAAATTCAGACCCACAATGCTGCTTTATGTATATAAGTGTGCTTATGTGACCGACCAATGGTCCACAGCCCACCTGGTAAAGGGCGATGTGTCTGACTTTGTTCTGTATTAATGAATCATGAGTAGAGGGAGGTCAGCACGGTCTCACGGTGGTCAAATGTGTGTTTTGAAGCTTTGTACCACATTGATGAAAGTGCAGCTAGAAAAGTGATGTAACTGGGAGGTGGGAAATGCATCCTGTTAGAAGGATCTAGTTTATTTCCACTTTGTACTTAGCAAGACACATCCCAATCCGCCCAGCTCAAGTGCAAGCTTCTGCACCAGTCTCGCCTATCAATGCGAATTCCTATACAATCTGGGGCAATTGTGCAAAATCAGTTGTCACAAAAGAGCATTTGCAGTGCGGATTTACACATTTGCATGTTTGTAAATGAGCCTTAATTGAGACTAATTGACTTTTTGCTACAACCCTGTGGACAAATCCTAGTATTGCATTAATTCAGACGAAGGACCTGGCTCATTAAGAAAAGGCAAAAAAAAAGAGGAGTAAATGTTCTCTGGGACAAACCATGTTACAATGCAAGGGGTGTAAAGTGCTTTACTATTTTGCACATAAGTTAAATACTGGCTGTTTTTTCATCCAGCGCACAAATAGCTTTATTTTTACACTGAAATGTAAATCATAAATGTCAACTTTTGAGTCCCCCTTCAGAGAGGGGAGATCTCGCTGGCGATTTTTTTTGGGGTGTGGCCAATCGGGACATCTCACTTGGGCCCACTCCCTAATGTGTCTCAGTCAGTTTGGCCTATTATTGTGGGGGGCGGGGTCGTGATGACGCATGTTCCGCGTCACTAAGCCCTGCCCCTACCAGTCTACCAACCATACGGGCCAGGAACCGGGAGGTTGCTCTGCTCTCCCAAGAGGACTCCCAGAAATTCGTTAGTCTCCTGGACATTCCGGGAAAGTAGACAGCTATGATGTAAAGTTGATCTAGGACATGCCCTATCCCAACTATAATTCTGTCCCCATTTTTAAATGTACCTCCCCCTCCAAAGCAACATGGATTTGCCCAGGTGCAAAATTACTCCTTTTTTTATGGTTTTGCCCTCTTTAATGACTGGGGCCCAAAGTCTGTTATGTTTTAAAGGGGTAGGAGCCACTGTGCTGCATTTATTGTGATGTGGACATAACAGTAGCGGGACGTACCTGGCTAAGTGGTCCCCCAGCATAGGCAAATCGAGGGGGGTTTCCTAGTGCCAGGAAACCCCCCTCCAAGCCTGGGGCACTGTATAATTGAGGTTTCTGGACCCTGCCGCCGCTTCACACGGCTCTGCTTAAAAAGGGAGAGCTGCATGCACCTAACAGTAGTGCACACAGCATTGCCCATGTATATTATAGGGATAGGAAGAGTTGGAGAGCAGCCAAGTACTGTCTAATATTATAGCCACGCCCCCATGCATGCTGGTCACGCCCACTAGTGGCGTGGTGTGGAAACCACCCTCTAAAAATCCTGCATTTGCCCATGCCCAGGGGTACGTCCTGCTGCTCTCCACATATTGATAAATATTGAGATGCAGCCTGGGGTGCCTACCTCTGTAACGCACTAAAGCAGATTTAACAATCCACGGCCTTCCTGGTAATGTGGAACTATAAGTCCCAACATAACTTTCCTGACTGGCATAGCTTGCTGGTAATTGTAGTTCCACGACAGCTTAAGTACAATGGATTACCTTTATGCTACAAGCATATAGTGAGGGGACACTGGTAACTGTAGGAAAGGTGGTGTTTCCCATAGAAACCAATCAGATGCTTCCTATAAAAGTGACAGTTATATCTGATTGGTTGCTTTGGGTAACACCTATTCCTACACCTGGGGAACGGTGTTCATAAACTTCCCCTATTGTATCTTACAGGACTCTGTTCCCAAGATGTGGTCCCCTATTTTCCAAGCCTGGCCAATTCTAAACTAGGTGGAGCTAAAGTCTATATAATGCGACAGGTGATTATAAATAATCCCACCAGTGTAGCAAAACTCCACCCAGTTTACAATTATCAGGGATTCTCCAAACTGTGATCTGGAGAGTTCCAAATTTTGGCCCCTTACCTCAGTAACGGTGTGAGCCCATGGGTAATCTAGGGGCTATATTGATTGAACCACATTAAAGCTAATTACTATATTGATTGATTTGTACTTTACAATGACATCTCTCAACACTGGGAGTACCTTTGTTTTAATGATCAGAGGAGACATTTAAACATTTTATGTTTAATGAAAGTTTTTAATAATTGTTTTCCGATCAGGCTCCAAGACAGCAGATGCCCAATGCGGTCAGTGTCTCCCTGGTTTCTACAAGATAGAAGGAGAATGCCAATCTTGCCATGAGTAAGTGTGAATCTAAATAAGACCAAACAGTAATGTAATTACTGACTACACAACTCCCCTCTCTTACCTCCGAGTGTTTAGAAACAGGATGTGTGAGCTTTGTTATCTATATAATCAGTGGTGATGTACAGTGGTGTGCCACGCTGCCACTTATCCTACTGCCTTCATTGTGAAACTCCAATTTCACTCCCCCTCCCCCCCCAGCCTCAAACCTCAATTACCTGTCCCTAATCTAGCAGGACTGTGACGAGTGGGCACCAAATGCAACGGCGTATCGGTACTCATCGTACAAACTACCACAATCCTTTGTATTTGTATGGTGCGCACTCTACAAGTCAAACATCCTTAATTTAATAAATATTAGAGATTAGAACCCACCAACGTAGATTTTTCCAGCAATAAATATATATATATATATATACACACAAGTTAACCCATGCATGATACTCATGCATTCTAGTCAAATCAAGCTACTTAAGGTGTTAAAAAGGTTCTTGTCATGCATTTGGGGCTAGCCCAGGCCCCCTCAGGGGAAGAGCGTTACTTCCCGACGCAAGCGCCCTTTTTTAACGTGGTTTTGTCCACATGTCACCACCTCATCATTTTTCTCCATCACCTCATCCTTCATCTTCATCGCCACATCCTTCATCAAGCTACTTAAGGTGTTAAAAACTCCCCACTGTCATCCCCGGCAACCACCAACCACTCCCAACTGTCACTTCTCCTTCAAGAAATATATAGGTCAGTGTATAACTCTGCCCAGCAGGTGGCGCTGCAGCTTGTTTTTTTTTCCCACACACGCCACTAGGCATTTATATAGTAGATATTTAATATTATTTCAATAACCCCCATGGCCTAATTTTGCCGTACCCAAGTCTCAGTCTCTTTATTCTTGAGTTACAGGGTGGGCAAGAAGCACAATGGGGAAGGGGCATCAGCTGCTCATGTTTACATTGTTCAGTGTTCTTCTTGTCTCCGATTGTACAGACCATGTGAGGACACACTTCCCAGCTGCTCACCTCAGTGTGCACCAGTGACCCAAAGTAAGTGACATCTATAATGTTACGCCGTGATGGCAACGCGTTTTGTGATGACCAGTGTAGAAACGACTGTTGATGCTAAGCATTTAACGCATTTGTTTTTAGTAAGAACACAAGTGAAAATGCTTATTATGTGACTGTTACTAGTGTTTTTACTGACATGAGGAGGTTATTGCAGCTTCCCCCAAATGCTAAACAAATTAAATAGAAGGATATGCATTCCGAGAACCCCAACACCAGTAAAGGTGTCAGTGGGTATGGTGACACTAGGCGTCACTGATAGACCTGTTTAAAAAACAAAAAGCTTGTAAAATGAATGTAATAAATGCTAGTGTGTATGAGCTAAGCTAATGGACAGTGCTTAATACATAAATAGGGTCAAACTTGAGGTTAAACAATAGTTAGTAGACTAAAATCCCATTACAGGTGCAAATCTTCCAACATTCCAAATAAAAAATGCTCCTTACGATGTCAAGTGCAATACAGCTGGATCTCGGTCAGGGTCTATTCACACCACCAGATACCAACTTCAAGTAAACCAAATTACACATACTTGCCAACTATCCCGGAATGTCTGGGAGACTCTCGAAATTCAGGTCAGTCTCACGGACTCCCGGGAGTGCAGGCAAGTCTCCCGCATCCCGCAACTGCCTAGCCTAAATGACGTGTTTCGCGGTGAATCGCGTCATTTTGGCCCCGCCCCTCACGTCAAAACTGCATTTCCGTCGCGGAGGTGGGGCCAAAATGACGCATTTGGCCGCGCCCCTCCCGCAATACACTTGCCGAAAGTAGGCAAGTATGATATTATATGACCGGCATTCGTAGAAAACATTAAAAAAATATTATTCCACCTAAGGGCTAGTAGTATGTTGTGCATCAAGACTTCTCCTTTTGGGTACACACACTGTTTGGTTAGGTGCTTTCAGCTGTGCCCCAAAGTAATCATCTGGGACCGATCAGTGTTGCCAACTCTGAAATGAAAAACAAGCCCAAACAATCCTAAAAAGAGCCCAAAAAAGCCCAAAATTCATTATTTTTTATTTATGATACAACTATCAAGATAATAATAATAGTAATGGGATCTGCAGCAGTTTCTGCAGTTACAGTAACTAAAGATGAAGATTCAGGAGTTATAGCTGCACTTTAGGGGTTTGTTTTCTCTGTACACTACAATATATCCCGAGTTTACACTATAATTACACACATCATGTTCTGTCTGGTCACATATATACTCTCCATATCTACTGCATACAACACAGACAGGCTCCCCCGAGAGTGGCCAACGCTGACGTTTACCTACAAACACCTGAGGTCACGCTCACGTAAGAGACCAGCAGCGTCCTTACACTGACTAAAGCTTTATTATACACAAGGCAATAAAGTTTTTTGAAAAAAAAAAAATGTTGTGAAGCCCAAAAACCCGCAACTCTGAAAAAAAGCCAAGTCCAATTCTGCTTGTTATAAGCGGAATTGGCAACTATGGGACCTATGTGAATGTTTATATATTAATCTAGTACTAAGAGCACATGTCAAACTACAAACCAATCACGTGCGAGTATATTACTCTGTTTACCAGGTTGCCGAGCAACCAGCTACTAACTACAGCAGGCCTGGCTAACCTGTGACGCTCCAGGTGTGGTGAAACTACAAGCCCCAGCATGCTTTGCCACTAGATAGCAAGCTGACAGCTGGCAGGGCATGCTGGGACTTGTAGTTTCACAAACTCCTGTCGAGCCACAAGTCATCCAAGGCTGAACTACAGGATAATGTCCTCCCTACAATAAATTATATGGATATTCTATAAGCCACCATTCTCTAGGCTGTATTCGTGATTATACACTAATGAACGATGAAGCATCAGAATTCACTGTTTATACAGATTAGCCTTTTATATAGATTTTCTTTGCGTCTACACATACAGTTGAATCTGCCCCATTGTGGATCACCTATAGCCCAAATTAAGTAGTCTGCACAGCTTCAAAATCTGAGAAACTAAAGAAATATGAAGAAAAAAATATACAGTATATAAAAACAATGTAAAGGCTACGTAATAATCACAGTATAAAATGGGTTGCAGATACCTTTCCCTATTCAGCGGTCCCAAGTACGCTTCCCATTGAGGAGATATAATCATTTTTATTATATTTTTTTGCACCTATTGTTATTAGTAATATTCTTCTGCATTATTACTATGATATCATATATTATTATAAAAGTAACGTGTGTTCTCCAATGGATTAGATCCACCAGTGGCGTATATAGTGGCCGGGGGATTACTGCTGCTCCTGTTACCCTGTGTGGGACTGCTCATTCACAAACACAAGAGAAAGAAAAAGCACAGTCTGGGTGAGTATCTATTAAAACCTCTGTATAGCTATATGATAGTGCCCCCTTGTGGGTATTGTAAGAATAGCAGATGTTCGAGCAATTCAGTGACCGTATAAAGACCGAGGCTGTATAATGAATACTTTTATATTGCACTAGTGACATTATTAATGTATAAACACCTGTAAAATATATTTATGTTCTGTGAACAGTGAGGTCATCACTTGTATTCGCTGCTTTGTGATGTCACTTCTGTAACATGACTCATTGTAAAAGTGTTTCATGGCTATATATTGTATAAGTCACCTCATCATCATTTATTTATAAAGTGCCACTAATTCCGCAGCGCTGTACAGAGAACTCATTCACATCAGTCCCTGCCCCATTGGGGCTTACAGTCTAAAAATAGCAGCCAATTAACCTACTAGTATGTTTTTGGAGTGTGGGAGGAAACCGGAGCACCCGGAGGAAACCCACGCAAATATGGGGAGAACATACAAACTCCACACAGATAAGGCCATGGTTGGGAATTGAACTCATGACCCCAGTGCTGTGAGGTAGAAGTGCTAACCACTGAGCCACTGTGCCCAGCACCGTCATGTTAAGATGATGATTGGTCGGGATGGGTGGTCTTTTTTTTTCGGGCTCTGATTGCTCAGCACAGTTGCAGCATAGATGGGCACCATTAGCCTGTATAAATACAGCCGTCTCCGTTTTCTGGACCTCTTAGGGGGCGGGGAGGACTCTTGTATCTAATAGAAAGTTCTCAAATGGGGTTGGCTTGGTTATCGACCAAATTCTAGACCTTCGAGACCATTTAGAAATATCTAAAAATAATAAAACTAAAGAGGAACCATGTTTCGATGTTGTGTATAATTAACGTGGACCTATCAACAGAACTACACGTAGTAAGAGACTCTAAATTACGGCAGTGGAGTATAATGGGACAGTATTAAGAAACAAATTTGATTGGCTGGAACGCGTAGGGCCTCTCTACTCCTGCGTTCGAGGAATGTGAGCGGCTCTTAGAGATGTTTCGGCAGCTTTCTAGCACACAGGATTTTCTGAACGATTGTAGGGCTTAGAAACCTGGGCCGGCGGATACTTTTGAATATTCCCCAGCCGCTAAGTAGCAAATATGGCGCCACTGAACTTTGGGTCCTATAGGCCTTTGAAACAAGATACAAAATGAAAAGCCCACTTTAATATATGATAAATAATAAAATTATTGCCAATAAAATGAAACTAAATGAACGTTACAACTTATTTCACTTGCAGTTTCGGTATGTTGTTGGGTATTAATGGCAAATAGACCACTGACCGTTGTATAAAACATATAAATCAAAACACTAACAACAGTCAAAGCTGAAATTTTAATTAAATATATTTTATAGTTCACATATATTAAATTGTACTCATTATATTTCAATGTATGTCGATGATAATCTTCTTTGCAATGAAGGATAAAAATAAATAAGAGTAAACTTCACATATCTTGATTATTTGTACTTATCCAACGGAGTTTATATTGCTCATTTATAAACTTTTTTGGCCCCTTAAAAACAACATTGCTGTGTGGCAGAATCATTAATAAAAAATGTAACAATGTTTTATATATTTTGTTTTCATTTTCAGGAGGACATGTCTTCACAGTGGTAAGAGTATTTCCATTTATTTTACTTTCTATGTTTATTATATGAAGTTAAGTAGATGTTACATTATAGGGAATGGTTTCATTTTTGATATCCAAAATGATTGCAGTGTAACTCCACTAAAATATGACATTTCCTGATTTATAATCATTACACTGGGTACCCCAACTTATTGGCATAAGTACTGATAGTTGAAGTTGGACTTTTGCCTGAAATTGACTGTTGAAATATGAGAAACACTGTTGCTGCCATTTGATAATATTGTAAATAACTGACATTCAGTAGCAACAGCTGAAATACTGTAAACAAACGGTGGACTGGCCGTTTCCATGGTTTCAGATGGTTCTAAGGAAGGTCGGTTATTCAAAATCTATCTTGTCAAATGTCAGCAACAGTGTGTTCATCTGTTTTCAATAGACTATCTCCCCTCAAAGATAGAACTTCTGCCTGAAATACTCTTTAATATTTGATGCGTCTATTCCAAATGAATGAATGAGCTGCTCCTGCCAACGGAAAAGCATTTCCGGTCACTGCCTCAAGTGTAAATCAGCAGTTTGAGTGGATAAGGCGGAGCACTATGGGAGAAGAGATCTCAATAGATCACGTGGAACAATACTTTTATTGTAATGTAAAACCAAATGCACTTACAGACATAAGATACAAAAGGCAAGAATTCGGTTACCGCTTTCAACTGTCCTACCGGCAACGCGTTTTGGAGTGGGTCCCCTTCTGCAGGAGTTCTCCAGCTGCCTGTAAAATGAGATCTGCTCCGCTTTCTCCGTTCAAACACTTTTGTTCTTTTGCTAGTCTGAAAAATATCTTCAGATTTGTTTTTTCAAAAAACAAATCTTCCTTAAAATGCAAATTTTCTCTGAAAGAACCGTTTTTAATTATGTAACACCCTGCCTCCCTGCTTGTCCGCTGGCCCAGTAAATACATACTTGGTGTTGGCGGCGGCGGGCTCTACTCCCTTTTCACTGACTGTCCGACGTGACGTCATCACATCCCAACATCGTCAGTGAGGAGTGGAGAGGAGCCAGAAGACCAAAGGAAGAGAGGAAAACAGAAGAAGGTTATAGAGAGATAAATAAAGAACGGAGGAGGATAGTGTGCTGAATTGGGCCGCAGTGTGGTGACGGGGGGATTGGGCCACAGTGAGACTGAGGAGGAGGAGGTCGCCGCAGTGAGACTGAGGAGGTGGAGGCGGCAGCAGCGAGACGGAGGAGGAGGAGGTGGAGGCGGCAGCAGCGAGACGGAGGAAGAGGAGGTGGAGGCGGCAGCAGCGAGACGGAGGAGGAGGAGGTGGAGGCGGCAGCAGCGAGACGGAGGAGGAGGAGGTGGAGGCGGCAGCAGCGAGACGGAGGAGGAGGAGGTGGAGGCGGCAGCAGCGAGACGGAGGAGGAGGAGGTGGAGGCGGCAGCAGCGAGACGGAGGAGGCCGCCGCAGCGAGACGGAGGAGGCCGCCGCAGCGAGACGGAGGAGGAGGCCGCCGCAGCGAGACGGAGGAGGAGGCCGCCGGAGCGAGACGGAGGAGGAGGCCGCCGGAGCGAGACGGAGGAGGAGGCCGCCGGAGCGAGACGGAGGAGGAGGCCGCCGGAGCGAGACGGAGGAGGAGGCCGCCGGAGCGAGACGGAGGAGGAGGCCGCCGGAGCGAGACGGAGGAGGAGGCCGCCGGAGCGAGACGGAGGAGGAGGCCGCCGGAGCGAGACGGAGGAGGAGGCCGCCGCAGCGAGACGGAGGAGGAGGCCGCCGCAGCGAGACGGAGGAGGCCGCCGCAGCGAGACGGAGGAGGAGGAGGAGGCCGCCGGAGCGAGACGGAGGAGGAGGAGGAGGCCGCCGCAGCGAGACGGAGGAGGAGGAGGAGGAGGCCGCCGCAGCGAGACGGAGGAGGAGGCCGCCGCAGCGAGACGGAGGAGGCCGCCGCAGTGAGACGGAGGAGGAGGAGGAGGCCGCCGCAGTGAGACGGAGGAGGAGGCCGCGGCCGCAGTGAGACGGAGGAGACAGCGTGATGATAGAGGGTAAAACCTGTGAATTCACTAGTGAGAGGGAATAAAAGGAGCAGGAACAGGGATAGATGGAGGAGTAAGGGAGGAATGAGAGAAGTACGATATGAGGCACAGGAGAGATCAGCGATATGAAGATAGGGGCACATAGGAACAGGGAAAGGACAGATCAGGGAAAGATAAAGGGTAACATGGAAAATGTAAAGGAGATATTTTGGAGAGTTGTATTATAATATATTATAGAGATATGAGGGAAAATAAGTACACAAAGGAGACAGAAGGGAGAGGTGGAGGGACACAGAGTGGATAGCCTTACATCATTGTGTGTGTGTGCGACTGTGTGAGAGAGATATATAGATATATATTTTATACACACACATACACGTATAGAGTTAAAATGCATCTAAAATTTCAGGTGCTCCCCAGCCGTTCATTTCAAAGTGACCGCTCCATACCAACAAGTCTAAATTTCCACTTTGACCACTGACTGTCACATAACCAGTGTATTTGATATTTCACAGTTACTGCACAAAACTTGTGCACAATAAACACCTCTGTTCCCTTATTTCTGGAGGCCGGTGACAATACTCCTGTTACTATGTACTCAGCTTTTTAATTTCCTTTACAAGAGCGACAGGATTGGATTTACAGAAGTAGCTTATCTAAATATCACTTAGTCAATCAATTTCTTTACAGAGGGTAATTGAAGAACAGCTTTCCACAAACCACTTTATATAGCCATGTACTTTACACAAAAAGATGAGTATTAAAAAAAAAAAAAAAAAAGAGTAAACTTTGTGTTTAAAATGGGTCATATTTTAGTCTGATGTCCCCATACGTCTCTTCCTAGTCCCATAGCCGGCCGTGTTAGCATAGTGAAGACATGTTTATATTCCTGTTTCCTGTCGTTGCCTAGCAACAGAGAACACGTGATAAAACATTCAGTGCTGTATGCATTAAATATGTGCTCCATGAATAGTGTATGGCGTTTGCTTTCCCTGTGAGTCAGACTGAAACAACAGGACCTTATGCAAAGTTTACCGTCGTGTTTGAGCCGAAACAACTGGCTGCGTGGAGACAAATAATACAGATCGTACAGGAATCATTCCTCTGTTACTAAATGCATTGCTTTATCTTTCCAGCATGATTTTTTTTTATTTTGTATGGACAGACTGAGTTGGTAGTTGGTATTGACCTTGGATACGACGCAGAGCTACTCTGGAATACAACTGTATCCAGTGCTGAGAGCGCAGCAGAGCCGTGTCATATCCAAAGGCAAAAAAATAAAAACAACTCTGATGGTATAAATACTTGACTAAGAAACATAGAAGCCAGAAAAATAAAGCAATGTTCAACTTTGGCCTCCAAATGTCATTAAGTTACGACTCCCACCGCTGATCGAGGGTTTTATAACCCCTTAATCACGCTCATCGATGTGACCAGATCGGTAATCAGGCCACAGAACCCATACAGGAAGGCAGTGCTTGAGTGCTGTATAGATATTACGCTAGATGTGGCATATCTAGTATATCTTACATCTTACTGCATGTGCATTTTTATGATGAGCTGCTTTTTAGTGGTAAAATTCTGTCAGAAGAGGTGTTTCCGTTGCAGTTTTTCTAACTAATCGTTAACATCTACTTGACATTTTTAAAATGTTTTTTTTTCTGATGATGCCAAAGCCAATCTCTCCTCACCACATTAACATTTACATGCACGGTCTACATGCAAGGGGCCAAATTCACAAAATTCCAAGTCAGCTTAACTTTAGACTAACACATGACTGATTTCTAGATAAATTCACCAATGCTGACATTTTTATGCCTTTTGTGTATTTGACGTAACTCCAAATCTAAAGCAGAACGATTGAGTTATGGAATTAACACTACATCAGTTCAGGGCAGTGGAAAACGCAGGATATGTAGAGGGGGGGTTTCCACACCACGCCGCCATTGGGCGTGACCAACATGCATGGGGGCGTAGCTATAATTTTAGACAGTGCTTGGCTGCTCTCCAACTCTTCCTATCCCCATAATATACACGGGCAATGCTGCGTGCACTACTGTTAGGTGCACGCAGCTCTCCCTTTTCAAGCAGAGCCGTGTGAAGTGGGAGCAGGGTCCAGCCACCTCAATGATACAGTGCCCCAGGCTTGGAGGGGGGTTTCCAGGCACTAGGAACCCCCCCCCCCTCCCCTCGGTTTGCCTTTGCAGGGGGATTGATACAATATGCAATGAAACCACAGATCAGGGGAGAGTTTGTAATTAGAAGACCACAGTACTTGACCAGTGTTATAGTCCTGATTGCAAGATGTTTTTAGGAACAGTGATATATAGTTACATGAAACATAATGTACATTCCAGGTATTTGGGAATTGATTCTGTAATAAATAAATTTAATTTCGCTGTTTTTTTGTCTTTTTCTTTTCTTTTTTTTTAAAGTGTGGACAAGGGGAACCCCCAAACTTAACACAACCGTGCCCAGAGTCTAATGTTTTACTCAAGTTACAAGAAACTGTTACTGCCGCAAAACCAGACGCTTCTCCGGGTAAGAACACAAATTCTGGAAAATGCTGGACTGTCAAACGTCATTTGCCATTTCTAACATTTTTCTCTTAGTGATGACACTAAAGTGGATCTATTATCACCATGTAAATATAAAAGCCCAATTTCACAAAAACAAAAGGTCTATAAACAAAAAACAAAAGTAACAAAACAACTTTTGCAACCTTGGCGTTAACAACTCCAAATTGTTGTTGTTATGATTGTTGTAACTATTTGCAAAGTAACAGGTTAAATATTTATAGAATTTGTACACATTTCTATCACGAAGATATAGAATGGTCTATATTTTATATTAGCAATAGAGGACAATACCACAATTAGTTTGTAAAGCGGAGTTCGCAGTTAGGAAGAAAGCCACTCCGTGAGTCCTGTACTTCATTAAATATTTACACATATTTTATTATCCGCGTCTGCTCACCTTCTTGTCACAATAGAATTCAATTCAATGGCTGCATGAAATATTCAGTGGTATAAATGGTGACTGTCTCAATGCAGATAAACACTGACACGGTGATACTTTGAATTTCGGGCAGGTCATGTTACCTCGGTTCTCCAGAAAGGGTGCACGTTGTATGACATCATCGACTGCGTCCCGGTCAGGCGATGGAAAGAGTTTATGAGGACGTTGGAGCTCCCCGACAAGGAGATAGAGATGGTGGAAGTGGAGGTTGGCAACTTTCGAGACCAGCAGTACGAGATGCTCAGGAGATGGTGTAGACTCAAACTGGCGGCTGTGGAATCAATATACCGTGCTCTGGACAAGATGAACCTATCGGGGTGCGCGGAAGAACTTAGAACGAAAATAGAACATTATTCTTAATTCTAGAGAAGTGCTTCCGAAGGACGATAGGAAAGTAGGGCATTAAGCACTACATCAGTTTTGGGGATTGGTCCTCCTTATTCACACAATGGAACAACAGATTGAACGGGAGATCTTCTAATACAGAGTAGGACTTGCCAAGAAACTTGGTTGGCCATATTGACATGTTGCAATGACATTGTGTCTTCAGGGAAAGGATTCTTTACAGTAACAGTAGTAAAGCTACGGAATGCTAGACCAAAAAAGGCAGGTTTACCAGACAGCTTTAAAATTGTGGAATCCAGTTGCCAGGATAATTCCCTCCCCCATTAATATGATGACTGAGGTGTTTTGTTGTTCTGCATTTTTAATAAAATAATAATAATGGGGATAACTTGGTTATAAAAAGTTTGAAATTATGCACTGAAACAGGATGTTTCAAAAAACAACAAAAAAACTACCTTACCCTCAGCAAAATAAATGTACTAAACTGACTATTGCGCTGTTAACTAGCTGATGTGAAAATTCCATTTCATCTAGGATGTGGGCTTAATACCAAGGGTAGATTTAATAAAATTTCTAAAAAGGAAAAGTGGAGGTGTTGCCCATAGCAACCAATCAGATTCTAGCTATCATTTTTAGAATGTAGTTGATAAATGATAGCTAGAATCTGATTGGTTGCTATGTGCAACACTTCTACTTTTTAAAAAAGTTTAAGCAAATCTACCCCTCCCCAAATTTCCCTGCTGCAGTTTGACGGGAACCTCACATCACTACTCTGTGCCACGGGGGACCCTGCTCAGTAAATCAGTGCAAAAATAATTGCCAGAGGTCAATTAGAAAATTAAAAAAAAAAAAAAAGAGACAAAACCCCTAAAATATTTGCTCAGTCTTATATCAAACCTGCCATAAAACATTTGAACCTCCCCACCCATAACCAATGGCAGAAGGTACACCCCACAGCTCTTAGACCATGACGGCAAAAAGGCTTAAATAGTAAAGCATGAAATGCCAGTTATCTCCTATTTTTAAAAGTGATGTGACGACACTGACATCCTCCATGTGTGAATGTAATATGATACAGAGAACTTCTGTTACTAAGGAAACTGTAAGACTCTCACCTTATGAAACGGCTTATTTTTTTAAAGCGCCTATCTACTGCTCAGCTGTTAACCTGAAAATAAAAGTCATACAGGAAAACCTGATCAACAAGCACCTACAATCACTGTGAGGAGCTCTGCCAAACAGTTCAATGAGGAGAGGATTGCCCAGAGCTGTGAGGCGGGGGGGGGGGGGGGGGGGGGTCGTGGGTCGTGGTGTCGTTTTTAAATATAAGATATTAAATGCCATGAAGGTAAATTGTTTGTGATTTGAGTATGTTTTGTATCCTTGTGAGCATTGGTCTATACTCTGTAGTTGGATGATCATTTATTTATTATAGCGCCCTGCCCCATTTGAGCTTACAGTCTAAATTTCCCAACACAGGCAGACTAGTGTTAATTTTGTCAGCAGCCAATTAACCTACCAGTATGTTTTTGGAGTGTGGGAGGAAACCGGAGTACCCGGAGGAAACCCACGCAAACACGGTTAGAACATACAAACTCCTCACAGATAAGGACATGGTCGGGAATCGAACTCACAACCCCGGTGCTGTGAGGCAGAAGTGCTAACTACTGAGCCACCGTGCTTTATACCGCAGTGATGTCACGGATTCCAAGTGAATTGATTAGATTATCAGGGATATTGATTCAGGCCACGAAATGGCTTGCAATGATTATTTAATGCTCACATGTACACGGTTTACCGAGCCTTTAATTAGTCGGGGTGTAAGCGCACTTATTGTTGAACCGGTTTTGGTTTTAAAGAGTATCTTTCATAAAGTCAACATTAGAATATAATGTGTTTGTTTTTTTTAAATGTGTATATGTCTTGTTATACAGAAGGAAAGTGAAGGAATTACATGTGTAACAAAGGAAAACTGAGGTAGGATTGGTATTTTCCATGTATTCAACTCAAATAAAACGTAAAAAAAACAAAAAAACAACTGTTCTGTAAAGCGTATTATCTTTTCATGTATGGTATTAAAAAAAAAAAAAATGCACTTACAGACTGCACATTGGTGGCAGCCATTTTGTGAACTGAACCAAAGCAGGAGTATGAGGCTCAATTTATAGGAACCATTGATCTCACTGAGGTACTTTAAGGCCAATGAAGCCCTGGATCCAAGTGAATTGATAACCTACATTCCCATGTGTTGTTTATAATGGTTTTGGTACTGCCACTTTAAGAAATACATATCTGGGGTTTGGCAGGATGGGACTATAAAGATGGCTGCCTGGTACGTGCATCTGTTTACCTCAGATATAACAAATATTGGTTCAGTCCACAAAATGGCAGTGACATACCCAAGTTATTGTTAATTCAGCACCACCCTATTACATAGCGCTGTACAAAGAATACTTCACATCACATCAGTCCTTGCCCCATTGCTGCAATGCTAACCACGCCACGTGCCAGCCTTAATTTGTCACATAAACATTGTAATTCCTAAATACATGTTATGCTATTTAATTGGAAATGTTAAGAATTTACGTCACAGATGCTGAAAAAAAACAATGTAATATTAATCTCAATGTCATGGATGATAAATCGTTTCCCATATAGTAAAAAGAGTGAATGTTGCATTACTCTGGTGACTAAATTTCCTAATTTTTTCCTCATAGGTACTATGCAAAAATTTCTCTGTAGGACATGCCAAAACATTTCAATAATAATAATAATAGTCTGATATGGATAGAAGAAAATATAAAAATGTTAATATGGCAAATTTAGAAGGACCAAATTTACTTAATTTTTTATTTTAAAAACTATTTATTTTTTTCAATTTAAAGAACCCTACCGAAAACTTAAGTGGTTTTATGAGGTGCAAGCAAAAATTGACAAGCGCAATGAGCATTGCGGGTACCGGTACTGAATAGGTTACCCGCCATTTGGCATGTGTACATGTAGTGCAAGCTAAATTGAATTGCCCCCTTTGATATAATATTTTGTGTGGCTGTCTTCTTAAAGCATAGGAAACTATCTGAAGAAACCTGTAAACACTGGAAACCATTTGTAAACCGTGAAGGAGGAAGAGCCTTAGATACGCTCTTTTAGAGAATGTATCTAACCAACAATTCATGCCAAGCCGCTTTTTTTTTGCTTTTACAGAAATGACCCTTCAGAGTTTTATCCTTTTAAAAAAATAATTTTATTTCAAAAAGCAGACGGCCGCATTTTAACACAGTTTATGGTGAACACAGGACACTCACTCAGCCTTAACAAACGCACAAATGATGCATTATATTTTTGAAAACATACTATATATTTATTTTCGTAGCATTTAGACAATATAGATCTTTATGTATATTTATATATATATATATATGTATCTGTGTGTGGAAAGCAGCACAAACATGCAATAGTTAATAACATGGCAGTGACAATGAGTATGGCATCTGTGTCTTATTATATATAATTTATAAACCAAATATGTTAATATATATATATATTTTACCATTTCTTCTATTTAAAATATGTATTAAAAAAAAAAAAGAAAAAAGAAATTGTACACCCAACAAGTTTGACATTCTCAAATGTCTAACAGTAAACATATATCTATTTTTATCATTATATACAATATTTAAAAATCCCTATAATGATGTCCTGTTCTGATGAAAATCCTTCCTAGTGTGTTATAAGATGCACGGATAATACGTGAAATATTTAGTATTTATGGAGAGACGCTGGAAACGCCATTAAATGTACTTCTAAAAACACCATAGAAGAGTTTGTCCGGCTGACAATGAATTAAAAACCATAACTCACTTTTCATTACTCTACTTAAAATTTGCAGACATTAAACCTGGATTCTGATTTGTAATTTGCCGATTGGCTGTCGGTGCTCTTTGAACCCCTCTCGCCAAGATTGAATCCTAAAAGGCTAAAGGCGCAATGCAAATCCCATTTGGTGGAGCCATGTACCTAGATTCCCACCTTGAAGCGCGATGGGAAGGCTCTATAGATGATGTTTTGCACTGCACATGATAAATGAGAGAAATGGATTTTAGGGTGAGTAGACAATCTTATTTTCTCTTTCCTGCCACTGGGGGACACTGTGACTATGGGGACAGCCCGAAGCTACCCCTAAGGGTGGGATTGCTCTAAAACAGCTGCCTGTAGGACATTGTGCACGAAATTAGCATCCGGAGGAGCAAAGCACGCAACCTACAAAATTTAGGAAAGATGTGGACGACCACAGAGCTGCCTGGGGGCACGACAGAGCTTCCAAATTTTAGCCCGGGGGGGCAAGTCCAGGTGTTGTGAAACTACAAGTCCCAGCATACCCTTCCAGCAATAAGCTGCTATATATAGGCAAAGCATGCTGGGACTTGTAGTTTCACAACACCTGGAGTGTCACAGGATAGCCAACACTTGGAACGACAATCTCCTGGTTCAAATGACATACCATTTTAGGCACAAAAGCGGCCTCTGTAAGCTCTCTAGTAAGTGCACGGATTTAGAAAGACCCCCTGCTCCAAAGTCCACTTGAAGAAACTGAAGTTGTTCAGATGAAAGGGTCTATATAGGACAGGTGCTACACGCTAAATAGTTTAACTATTAAAGTTCCCTAGCTCCTGGTCCACCTGCTAACCTCCATGGTCACAGTGCCCCCAATGGCAGGAAAGAGAACAACAGGTAGCCGGTGAAGTTCAAATAGCAGAAAAAAAGAGAAAATTAAAATCTAAATAAAGTAAATATAATTGACATATACACGTCATTTAGCCCCGTGAACCGTGCTAGGCACATGTTTAGTTTAACTACATAGTATGTACCCTACTGAAAGAAAATTAAGAACAGAAGAAAACGTCTCATCCAATTACATTACAGTTTGCCCACTAGCAGTGATGTAAGTACATATAGTATTTTAGTTAGTCATCCTTTTTAACTGAAAATTATCCCAAACCTGATGGTGGTTGTAGTTGCTCCCTATGTGTAATAATTCAGATGCTGACCCTTCCCTGTGATCCCCACAATTAGAAGTGTAATCAGCGCTGGTACACAGTGTTTAGCGATTAGAGATAGAAAAGAGCTCCCAGGGCTGAAGTTGGCGAGCCAGGCGGTGTGTTACGAAGCAGCGCCTGATTGGACAATAGCCATAGCCATCCAATCAGCACAGTGGATGCCTGTGGTTCTCACGTTCTACAATCTCTCATATCTTTTATGAACAGTGGGGAGTGGCGGGAACAAACTCCCACGCAGTTGGGGCAACTATTAATGAGTGGGGGACACCTCTAATAATTAAACAAGAGGCTATCCCTTTGTCTTAAAAAAATGAATGAACATAATAAGAGTGTAAAACAATGGTAGCATTCGACTTACACAAGTACTTTTCTTGTGTATTTTGATGATTTTAGCATAAAGTTTCAGACACCTGTCAAACTTTTTTGCATGTCATGTGTAGAGCAATACGCATCAGGGCTGTATTAGATAAGGAGTGATGTCTACTGTTGATAATAAATATGACCGTTAACGCTGGGGAATATATTCCTGAAATGTAAAAAGGTAGAAATAGAACTTTAAAAAGACATCTAACACACGTATAGCAGTTCCACAATGTTTGAAGTTAAAAATTAAGGGCAGTGCAGTCAGCTTATCTGAGCAGAAAATGGTCATCACAGAGAGGAAGATTACTGCGTAGAAGGGTAAAAAGTCCGCCCTCATGATAAAAACCATATTTTATCCTTCCCACAGTGGGGCGTGAGTTGGAGTTCTCACTACACCCTTGTAAATACCTTTTTCTATCGACCATGGAGGGGAGAGTAGGGAGTAGAATTATCAAACCTTCTATAAAGGAAAAGTGGAAGTGTTGCCCGTAGCAACCAATCAGATTCTAGCGATCGTGTTCTAGAATGTACACGATAAATTATCTGATTGGTTGCCATGGGCAACACCTTTACTTTTCCTTTTTAGAATGTTGAATAAATCTACACCAAGAACTATCCAAGCCAAGTCTGGACAAGCCATTGATTTGAAACCCACCCACGCTGAGGTATGTAACTAAAGCTTGAATAATGTGTAGTACCATTCAAAGTACGTCAAGAGTCTAAGGAGGTGGCGGGTGGGCTCATCTACGCTAATAGGAGAAGGCTCTATGAATGAGAAGGGATTGTCCAAAGGTCGACAACTTTAATTATATTTATTTCTGATAAGATCCCAAATCATCTGCATATACATTGGTGTCATAATTGCCCTTTTATACAAAGAGTCCTGCGTTTAAGGTTTCACTATCTATTAAGGAAAAGAGTGTCAGCTAACATCAGAATTTAAGAAAAAAAAATATAATAATAATAAATTGCTACATTTTGGTAGGTCTATAAACAGCTCTAAATAGATTATTTTGATACCTCTAAGTCGGAGGATGGTCTAAACGAAAACCTTTAAGCCTTGATATACATGGAAATATTTGCATTAATCTTGGTTCCTTAAGTCCACACAGGATCCTGGGACCCCCCGGTGGGCTGAGAGGGACTTCTAGTTACGTTGCAACGTTTCCAAGACCTCTGCACGTAGAACAGCGGACAACAGAAACTCTGACTTGACGTTAACAGGTGAAGGATGCACAGCGCGTTACGCCTAATGTTTCGCTATGTCCCCTTTCTTTAGGATAATTTGCCGCTGCCAAGGTGCTAACTTTGATTCGTCGTAGCCCAGTGTTCTAAGCTTCTCGGACTGCTCTTTTTCACGCTCTGCCTCTTCCTTCTTTAGCTTCTCTTGTTCTTTCCTGGAAGGGGAATATACAGCACGATTTAAAATTGTATTGCTTACAAATAGTCACAAAATACAAAAACGAGTATTAAAGAGACTTTCATTGAAACTACAAAAAAAAACAACCAAACAGTAGGTCTAATACAAATATTCATTATATATATATTTGTATTAGACCCACAGTGTTTGGTTTCTGTTTCAGGAGGTTTTTAGTACTTAAAGGGGTCTTCAACTTTAAACATGAATACGGCTCCCTTCCCAATAATGCTACTGTGGTGGGGGTCTGCGGTCTCTCCTCCCCTACCCCAACTCATTCACTCTACTTACAAAGCTCCTGGCCCTTTCATATAGATCTGACCAACCACTGACGGCAGAATTTGGGAATTCCAAAGCTCCGACACATAAGGGCTTGTGATAGGTTGGAAAGAACTGACCAATCAATGCTCTGGCCACAGTGTCCTGATATTTGTGAGTAAAATGTGTCTGGGAGGACCTCCCCTCTAAGTCAAACGAAGGGCAATCTATCAATCCAGCTAAAACATAGGATATTTTGACATTCTCAATAAAATAGCAGACTCAACTCACCGTTTCTGTTCCCTGCCACACGTACGGTTGCAAATGAGAAAAGAGAGAAAAAGTTACATTTCTTATAAAACACGTGAAAAAAACATGTAAATGGACGGTGATTTACAATAAAACTAATTCTTACTTCTCTTCTTCCATCTTCTTCCTTAGAATCTCTCTCCGCCACGCCGGCATGGTAGACAACCGGGCAACTTCCTCCTGTTCCTAAGTGAAACGGGAACATTGGATCAATACATCGCAGAATGACAGGTACCCACCGTAAAAATCACTGTTACAATCATATCTATATCTACAGCTACAAACAATTGGTTATCATTTTAATAAATCCACTCTGTCTCATAAAGCTTTCTTCTATCTGATCCCTTTTGCCTGATACAAAACAAAGGTTACTTTTATTATAAGGTCCCCTACAAAGCAAAGTTTCTTAACTTTGGTCCTCAAGAATCAGGATTTTTGTGATCAAACACTGGTAAATAATTCTATTTAAGTGTGATTATCACTTTAAAAAAAAAAAATGATCGTTCCAGTTGCCACAATAGGATATCCTGAAAACATGACCTGCTGGGGGGATTGAGAGGCTTGTTTTGAGAATCTCTGACCTAGAACCCATTCCCCTCATCATATTGAAAATAAGAATGAAGAAAAAAAAAAAAGATATATTACTGTACATTGATATATTCCACCACCCCAAGGTATAATGAAACTCTTGGTTGTCAGGTAGACAACTCCAATCTTGTGACTTGGAACGGAAAGACCCTCACATGACTGAGGTCTGCCGTATAATAGCGAGACAGACGGAGGAATGTGAATAAAACTAGAGGAAGAATGTTAGAGGCCACAATATGTACCATGTTTAGTGACAACAGAATCTAGCGCTGGATTTGGGCTGTCTATTTAAATCAGGTCAGCTGGTGTTACGGTGCCAAATCTCCAACTACTGTAAACACGCACCCCTTTAGTGGGCCAAAATCAGTTCTTCTTTCCTCACTGATACTGTTAAAATAATATATATATATATTTTTCTCATTGTTAACACACTTCAATATTCTGAAATACTTTCCTGTACTTTTCCCTTGGTGAATTGTGGCGTTTTATACCGTACTGGCGAGACCAATCCTTAGAATTCTGTCTCTTCAACCAAGTTTAATGTTTAGTTGTGTGTCTATCCACGAGCAGCGTATATTAACTTGGTGGCATATTACATTACACAATATATATTTATTTTCCCCATCGTTGTTATACTGTCATTATTCAGCAACAAAATTTACTAGCACAAGATTAGTACCACTTACAAAGCCTACCCAGTTAATTCCCCCAATAATATAGGATATCACATATGTACAATTTACTCAAAGTCCAACGCAGTTATAGAATCCACAAACTAAGATAAACAGTTTTAAAAGTTGTTGTTTCTCTAACAGAATATTGTGGTAAAGACCCTTTGTCATACCTGCCAACCCCTCCGGGAGATCTCCGTTTCTTGGGGTGTGTGTCCACACTAATCCTGTCATTAGGCCTCACCCCCTGCTATACAATACCAATTTCAGTCCATTATAGCAGGGGCGGGCCAGGATGACACGTTTACCCCCACCCACTTGACCAACGGGAGTCCGGTAGAGCTCCCAAAAATTTAGGAGTCTCCTGGACATTCAGGGAGAGTAGTCAAGTATGCCCTTTGTGCACATGTACTTGGGTTGGAGAGCTGGATTGGGAATGTGTAGATAAATATTTTTGGACATTGTTGTGTTGTCATCATTGTTGGGGACGGGAAATCTCTTTGAATGTCTGATCAAGGTATTGTTGTGATGTAACACTGCAGAGTAATCATGTACTGATAAATATACCTATGCATGTGGAAGAGTAAGTGCACTTCTTCTAATACTTAATGTATATCTACACTCCAACATAAAGAACATTCAGTAAGGCTGTTACGCAGTTATTGGCTCTAACGGTTATATGCAATTTTTGTCATTGTCACTTTCTGTAACTCACATTTTATTAGAAAAAGAAAACATACAAATTCGCTGACAGTTACAAAATGAAGGTAATATAGACAAAATATCTGAGGGTGGATATGGTCTTTTTGTTGGGGAGGGGAGGGGGGATTACTTATTATATATACATATGTTTGAAAACAAAATAGCTATAAGCACCAATTGTACCATTAGAATTTTCTGTCATTTTATCCTTTAGTTCATCCTCAGTCTGACGGTTTTAGTCGCACTTACCTCTCCATGCCGAATCTGTTTTTTACCCTCCCTGCTGCAGAACATTCATGAAATACAACCCCCTCCACCTGCGGCCTGTCACATGACCCGGTCACCTGTCACTCAAACTCCTGTTTGTTGCTGGGAACAAAGATTCTACTTTCCCAGCAGTGAAAGGGACTTCACAGCATCAATCAATAACGACCTGCTCTGTTGCTCAGTGCAAGGAGAAGAGCTTAGACCCCAATCACCCCTCACCAGACCCACAACTAATGAGATCATGCAACACATGTACCATGTACATCCATGTAAGAGCTGGCCTAGCTCAGCTGATCTCTTACCATGTTACAACACGGACAACACGTAAAAAGGTTACATTTAAAAGCACAAATAATTCTCATTTTAGGAATAAGACTAAGATACACATGAAAGCATGCCTATAAAAACACGTAACACTGCATCACTTTGCAAACATGACAAGGCCACTAAACCTACAATACAGGTTTACATATGGGATGATTCACTGCTGTGACTGCATATAAAATTAAGAAATATATATATATATATCTCTTATTAGCCCTTTCGTATGAGGAGAGTTAGATTGTGGGTTTAGTGGCCATTTATAAACTCCTTAACATTTTAAGAAAAAGTTTTCGTTCAAACATTTTCTTCTTACATGCTACACAAATTATAACCAATTTGCTCTCAAAATATCGCACCCTCCAATCCCCACGCCAATGACCAAATACAACCAACACTTCACCATGGTGGGTGACAATTATGAAAACTGGCTGTTTTGGGTAACAAACACTTTCTTTTAACCAATCAGATGTTTGCATCTGTTTTATAAACTGTACCACAGACAGGACAGAATCTGATTGGTTGCTATGGGCAACGTCACTTTTCATAAGCATACTACACTGTACGCTTACAATGGCCATTGGATCCACGGGCGGATTCTAGGCCCATATGGGTTCCGATAACACAGAAGAACAACGGGCTTCACGTCACGAATTTCTTCTCGTGTCTTAAAGCAATTAACCAAATCTCTGCCAAGAAAACAAAAATGTATTTCATATAAAGTCCTACATACCTTATCCGCCAGATCCTCTGGTGTCCCGATCGTTATAATGGTCAAGCGTCGAAGAGGCCCCCCCCCCCTCACCTACAAACTTGCCTTAATGACTGGGAGATTTGAGAGGGTGGGGACGAGAGGGGTACAACATGTGACCATTACAGCCTTTAGGAGCCCGGCTGATCAGGCTTAGAACACATTAAAAGAAAAATTCTACTTGCTTTAAATCTTAACTCCTTGAACTCTACACAAAATTTTCAGTTTTAGGTGTGTACCCCTACGTAAACTTGTCCCAACATACAAATCTATTAACTTCCTTCGGTCACCCATCTGTGAGATCACCACTGCAGGTAACTTGTCACATTGATAATTAAATTTATTCTGTAAAACAAGACTGGGTTTGAACATGGTTTCAATTTCCTGACATTATATTTTATTGCAATATATACGGTTTATTATTCTAGTGCCCGGTATAAAACAAGCGGAAAAAACCCCAAAACAGATTCATTTAATTCCAAGAGTACTTTATTAAGCAATTATAGTAGCTGAACCTGCACACAGACAACTTTCAGGAAAAAAACAAAAACAAAACGTTCAGCTGAAAGTTACACTGCAAAGTAACCACAATAGTAGACACACAGTAAAACTTTCAAACTGTTGGCTCTTCAATAGATGAAAAATGCTATTAAAATCATGCATTAGATGCATATCTGTAGTAGAAAATCACCTTAAAAAAGAAATTTGCATGCAAAACTATTCAGTTATTAGAATCCCACTTCTAACCCCATCTCCGCTTAGCAATTTGACATATCGGAACTGATTCACAGGTCAAACAAAGTGCACCGGTTTAATCTATTAAAGCAATTGTTCAACTGGTCAATTAAAGATTTAAAGGGTTTTGTCAAGGGTTTGAGTATTAAAGAAAAGGGCTAAATTTCAGGATCCAAATATGATGAACCCAGGTCTCTCATCTCTAAGGTAAAGTTCAGTTTAAATGGTCCTTGCATAAAGCTGAGTGAACATTATAGGAAATGTCCAGGTAAAGATTTGTAGTAGGGTTAGGGAGAATCTCACCCAGCTAGGTCCTACACCCATTCTCTCTACAGGAATAACAGCAAGAAGTTTATATGAAATACACACAGAACAAGGTTGTCAATGCCGCTGATTGGACAAGCCCTCGCAGCCAATCAACTGCATTAGCAAACTTACAATTAAATTTTCCTGGCTGTTACCAAATCATGGTGGTACCAAGTACACTACCCTTGTGTTTCTTCATGTTGCATTGCCTCCATATCCACTATTATAAAATGTCATAGTTATTCACCTTCTCAATTCATGGTGAATATTCATGGAAGACTAACATAACCTCATAAAGTGGCACTCATCAATAAACATTGCAACACTCCCCACCCCCCGAAAAAAGGAATTGTTCTAAGATCATATTTTTGTTTTGCATTGATATTGTGCACACTGTACTTCAAAGACTCGTTCCTAAGTACTTATGCGAAACACTACTAGGCTAACTTCTCTAATTAACATCTAATTAATAACTTCACACATTTGTATCTAATTACTAATTTTGATGGAAAAAATACAAATCAGTAGAAGACAAAAAATCCCACATATTTATGTTCGGTATTTACAGGAGAAGGAAAAGTATCTTTAAGTAGCAGGGCTATAGACGAGGAAAAAAAAAAAAGTAGAGATATGATAAGATGATCCTGACAAAAGATAGTAGAGACAGTAGAGATAAGATAATCCTGACAACTCTCAAAACTGAAAGTAGACAAGTCATCAGGGCCGGATAGGAAACATCCAAAATAACTAAAAAGGTCGCTGGTTAAGCCATTCATTGAATTATTCAACCAATCATTATTAACCGGAGAACTGCCAGAGGATTGGGAAAGAGTGTAGTCCGGCTTCATAAAAGTGGAAGGAGGGGACACTCTGAAACTACGGACCAGTGAGTCTGACATCAGAAGGGGGGAAATTAATAGACTTTCTGCTGACAGAAAGTATTGTAGAATATCTCAAATGCAGCAAAAAAAATGCTCCCAAGGGGCATGGACTTACTGAGAGGTGGTGGTGGTGGGGGGGGGGTCATCTAACAATGTTTTGGACAGGTTGACTAAGAAAATCAAGGTGAAGCCAGAGATGAAGCTTATCTAAAATTAATTAAGAACTTGGTCCCACATTGAAAAATGATAAATTAGTCGGAATGTTGAGATTTTAGTCGATGGTGGTTAAGCTGATACGACATTGGTTGACTGACAGACAACAGAGAATTGTAGGAAATGGAATTCAGAGGGAAAGATTATTATCATTGTTTATATGTAAGGCTCTGTGGTACCCGCAGCATCAGACAGTGGGGAAAGGAGTGTAGACCAGTGGAGTGCCCCAATAATGTGTACACCATTCTTGTAATCGACCTATTCTCTTTAATACTTTCATTGATGGCATTAATATTAGTCTGGTGTTGAAGTGAAACGAAACTGATAACCGAGTAGACACCTGAGTAGCAGAAAGCTTGGTGGTGATGCCAATATATACTGTGTTCAGCATGAAAGTGCACTATTGCGCTTGGCTGGTGTTGGTGGTGTGCACTGTAGACATGGGTTCCTCCACCTAGTAGATCTATAAACAAGTTATACTTATCTGTGGAGCGTTGGCTGTAGTGTCTCGGCTGTTGTCCGTAAAGGATAGGTATAGTGGTGGGAGCGTGTTACGTAGAACTGGTTCGCTCCTTATGTGAAGAGTTTTTTTTTGAGTGTGGGTTTCACCACGTTAAGTGGCTTCCGTAGTGGGTTCTGTTGTCTTGACAACCCTCCAAAAAAACCCTACCCACACTCCAAAAAAACCAACAACTTGGCACACAAGGAACAAATCCGTTCTACGGACCATGCTTCTACCACCATACCTATCCCCTACGGACAACAGCCAAGACACTACACCATATCAACCCACTACAGGCAGCGCTCAACGGCTACATACAGATAAATACTTTGTTCAGCTCTAGAGGCCAAATCTCTAGAAGAACAAATACACGAGACATGACAAAGAGGAGTAACAAAAATGGTGCAATGTCTGCATCACTGAACTTACCATTAAAGGACTCTAATTAGTATAGCCTTGAGTACGGAGAGAGGTGATATGATAGATACTTTCACATAGATCAAGGGTTATAACAGGGTACAGGAGGGAAGGATTCTAAAGAGCAAAAGACGTATCGGAACAAGAGGACATGCACTACATGGAGGGTAGCAGGTTCAAATTAAATTTGAGGAAGAATTACTTTACCCTTTACCAAAAAGTGTAGAAAATAGCAGGATAAGCCTTCCAACAGAGGTGGTTGAGGCTAATACGGTAGGGGAACTTCAAAATGTTTGGGATAGACATATAGCTATCCTAAATCTTTAAAAAAAAAACCTAAAAGGATCAAAATTTGTAGGAATAAAAATATTCCTACGTTTCTATTAAAAAATTAATATTTTCCCAGAGAGCCCTAGCTCACCTGATGCGGTTAAACAGTTACCTGGTAGTTTATCGCAAAGAAATGATTTAAATTTAATTTAATACATTTTAAAAATAAAAATCCAGCTGAAATAATTATTAAAAACTGTTTTAGTCTTTTATTCTTAAGACTAAAGTATTACTTTATGCTGCATTGTTATAATATCTTTCCATGGCCAATTAAGCATTATTCTATTAATAGCATGGTCTCCACCAATGGAAGGACCAACAATTTTATTATACTAATAACAAATATATATATAAAAAAAAAAACGAAAAAAAAAACCCCACAAACCCTCTAAGCGCTGTGCTTAGAAAATGGGTTTAAATGTCTGGACTGATCCCTCTTTTCTACCACGAAACAAATCTGCACCTGCTCCTGGGTCATTTCAGTTGTTCTACATGGATTTTCATGTTACACATTTGAGGCAGTAGACTTCATCTGCCGTGTGTGCGATGGTAAATATATATCTACCATCAGCATATTATGTATTGGAACAAGTGGTAATAGATGATCTCATATATCAAACATCTCTGCTTCTTTTTCTTTCCAAAATGAAAAACTGCGATCAATATAACGACATATGTCATCATTAGTAAATTCTCCCAGTTCTGAGATTAGCTGGATAGAGTCCTTCCTACTTTTAGGAAGTGGAGTCAGTTCCTTGGAAGCCACTACACTTTCTTTAGTTTTGATGTCCATTGTAACCTTGGGTTCTTCTACATATAAGCTTTGGGTCGCAGACTCCTCTAGCTGCTCCGTCACTCTTACGCTGTCTACGTCTCCCTCTATACTGTCCCCAAAAAAACGTTGCTTTAGGTCCTCGAATCCGTCAGTCCAATCCCTCTTTCCAGATTCAATCTCTTCCATGACAACCTTGTGAAATTTCCGAATGAGCTCCCAGTTATGGCTTCCGAGTCGGTCAAACATTTCGTAGCACAGAATGTGTCGAAATTTTCTCTCCTCCCGTGACATAGACATTTCTAATAACTGAAAGTAGCCCAACATGAAGAGGTCCAACGTCAGGCTTGAGTATTCCACAGGTAAACCATTCACGTGAGGTAAAAAGTGCTCTGGCCAATAAAGCATGTTCGCTCTACTCAAGCGACGTATTTGCCTGGTGGGGACTTGACAAATTATACTTCTCCAATGGCTAAGCAACTTCCCAACTACTTGCCTCTGCTTCATGAAGTATAAAAGTCGATCATCGTCACTTGGTCCTTTTGTCATCTTGATGTTACTATCGTCATTGTTACTTTTCCCCTTATCAATGTCCAAATTACTGTTGCTGGAACCACGGATTGCTTTCTTTTTAGGATTGTCACTTTTAACAGACTCTGTAAATGTCCACTTCTTCCAGTGCTCAAGAAAAAGATACACAATCCTTTCTTTTCTCATGTCAATGTAGTCTTGTACGCAACTGAGTTCCGTTTGCACAGGTAGACTTCTAGTCATGTGGTCTGGACTAAACAATGTCTCTCCCAACGTATCCATTATACCGTCTTGGTTACTAGTGTCCATCTCAGTTGGGAAGCCATCTTCATTGTGGTATGTTAGCTGAGCATGTGAATGCATGATAGGTGGATCCTCGTGTGGTCTCAATATAGCGTCACTCAAAACATTAAACTGCTCATTGCCCGTTATGTAGTCTTCTTCCAAGATGGGTTCCCTTCCATAGCTGTAAGCCATTGTTCCTACTGGTAAGGATCTCTTCCTTTTATATATTCTTTCCGATGCATCATAAGCGCTTTGAGGTTGTGCGTACACTTCATAATTTGCTTTCAAGTTCTTGACTGATACGCCGAACTGTTTGATTTCTTTCTCAACTTCTTCCCTGGTGGAGCTAAAGGACTGAGATCTACCAATGTTGGTGTTACCATCTTTCGGTGCATTCTGTGACTGTTCAGGAGCATCTCTGGTCACCAAATCGGCAAGGTCAACTTCTTTACCTCCGAGTGTTGCCAGAAGGATGGCCATACTTTTTAAGAGCGTGGAGATTTTGGAACACCAAGCAGGGAGGTCATCAGCTCTACCTTGCATTTGTTTGGGGTTGACAGTGAAGTGCTCCTGTGATAAGGCCGCAGATACGGGCAGGAGTTGTTGAAGCTCATGTTCGAGTTGCTCGAGTTCAGTTTCCACTTTCTGGACCTTGTGCATCACTTGAAGGTTCTCGATTTGTTTCTCGATGCGATTGATGTCGTCTTCAGTCATGAGTTCCCCGAAGGGTCCCAAAATAGCATTGTGAGCATGAGAATATCTCCAACCTTCTGGATGGTAGTAACTACCGGCCTCACACTAGTGGAAAAACAAAATACAAAAAAAAAAAAGGAGGGAAAAATATCCCTCAGGATACAAAGCCATATTGTTCTTTCGTTGCACTCTTTTTTTTGAAAGTCTACATGTTTTTAGTGGTGTAATGGCAAACCGTGATAACGTTTGGACAACGCTAAGCAAGACGTATGGTTCTCACTTAAGAACTGGTTAAAAACCCCAGCAAATAGAAGCACAGAACATATCATTGGTGGAACATACAGTTCACAATCCCATTAATCAAGCATGCTCTTATTTATTTAACGATGTTAACGGTAACATTATTGATTAGCATGAGGATGACCAGTGATGTAGATGGCATAGGACAGAACACTCATTACACCACTAAATGACCATGTACAACGTTTAAACTTGCAGTATAGAGTATACACATGTTGCAGCTCTGATTTACAATTTGCCTCTAAATGTATCAGCCGGACAGGTATTCTGATAACGTGAACGGTTGCGCCAATTAATTTAACCCCCAACACTCTGTATATTTTTCTATACCAGATACTGCAGTTTAAATGTATCATAAGAAGAGAAAAAACAAATCTCACACCAACACCATGCAAACATTTAGGTATCACTATGCCACCCCCCCAGATTAGTGTCATATTATTATCATCAATGATGTTACGTGAAGGTACTCTCCAACTTTGAACCCTCCTGTTCCCTCATTACTCAATTTCTCTGTGCTGCAGTGTTGAATTTTGAAGAAAAAACTTTTAGGAAAGAACTTTGCATAGCAGCCCTATTAACAGGGTCTGGCTTGTCCGGGGGGGAGGGGCATCTGACTCCCCTGGGCTAGTTCCATGGTGGGCTAACTTGGGCTGGGTCACTGGCCCACTTGAATTTTTTCCCCTTAAAATGTTCCTAATAGGCTGCTGGGTGGAGTTCCCCCCCCCCCCCCCGGGCTAAAATTTGCCAGCCCTCCCCTGCCTATGAGCCAGTGCTGGGTTTTCAGACCGTTGAGAAGCTCAGTCTGGAAAAATTCCACCTTCCGACTGTTTCGCCCTTGTTACGGCTCATCAGTGCAGGATAGGGTTTTACCCTCAATGACAAACTTAGGAATGGTTTGCATTCTAAAACCATTCTTCATGATTCGACTCATGATTCATGAATGCGGTTAGCATTGCTGCCTCACAGTGCTAGGTTCGTGGGTTTGATTCCAGGGCCCTATCTGTGCAGAGATTGTATGGATTTCCCTCAGGTGCTCAGATTTCCTCCCACAGTCCAAAAATGTACTGGTAGGTTATTTGGCTTCCAATAAAAAATGCGTGTGGGCGGGTTAGGAAATTTAGATTGATGTGAATGACAAATATTCTCTGTCCAGTGCTGCATAATATGATTTGTGCTATATAAATATACAATAATAAGCAACAATCGAAACTACACCTATACATACAGTAAAAAAGATAACCTACTCCACCAGATCTGCAATTACACAATGACATTGTAGGGAAACACAGACTATACTGGGCCCTACACATATAGGCTGATTTCTTCCCAAATTAGTGCGGCAGGAGAAAAAAAGGCTATTGTTTACACAAGGCAATAACATTTAAAACGTCAACAAAGACATTTGTTTTAGTACAATTAGGATACCAATTCACTTCAAGTTCAGCATTGTCGCTGTGCTGCCTTAAAAAAATGCAGACCACTGAATGAGGTGCACGTCTATCTGCTCAGCACAGGATGAAGGACATGTTGTACACGTGCAATGTCCTTGTCCTATTTCACAGATGCCCATGGAGAGAGCAACAATCAGCGCTTTACAATTGGACAATCTAATAATGTCTAAGATATGCTGCCGCTATATAAATAAATGTTAATAATAGTAATTTGTTTTAAGAAGTCATCGACCCCCAACTGTTACTAATTTCCATGCAGAGTCCCATGTTTAAGTGTCATGGTCCATGCAAATGTCCCTATATTTCAGTAATGATCAAATGTATAGTATCAGCTGTTGTTCTTACCATCTATTCTTATTTTTCTGGGCTTTATAATTAATATTTATAAACAAAAAAAAAGTTATTTAAAAAAAAACAAATAATGAACTTGTCACAATATATAGTACAGTAAATTCATGCTCCCATCTCACTTCAGTGAAAAGTGCACCTAATCCGTACTTCCCAAAAAAGGCCCTTGATTCTCTGCAACCCCACAGAAGCCACCATCTTGGCCTGCAAATCCTAAAGCTTCCCCATAAAACTTGTGCAAAAGTAGGTGTGTGACATCATACAAGCATTTGCGTATGAGTCACTACAAAACTACAATATCTATGAAATAAAAAAACAAATCAACGCTATTATGCATGACAAACATGCGAGGTGTGTGGCAAATCCCTACATTGATAGTACTTCACAAAATCATCAGGCGAGCAACCATTTTGGTTCCAAAAAAAAAGTATTACATTTTGTATACGCGTGGTTCAAAGCAAACATCCGATAATTCTGAGAAAAACCATTCTAACAAAAACCTTATTCTAAATATCTTTTAATACTGACAAGCACCTTTACAAATAGAGGCAAAATGTCACTAATAGCCAAAATTGGCCCAGAGGGATGAAACATTTCTGTCAGGAATCCTCCATGTGGCCACTAGAGCTCTGTGACTGGTAACTACAGTGTTAGATTAGCATTGCAGTTTAATCAGTAAAAGCAAGTAAAGGTTAAAGTGCACAAATGATGTAGACACACTGGCGGCAGCCATTTTGTGAGATTAGTTGTGGGTGGAGTTCAAAGATTCTCCTGGGTCCCTAATGGTGGTAATAGTACTCTCTTTTTAACACTTGGCCTGTTGAAACCCGCCGAATGGGCACTGAAGCCCTTCCATTGTGAATTTCCCTTTCATGGGAAAGGAAAGTTCACGTGGGAGGGGCCACGACAACTGCCTGGCCTATCTGAAACAGGCCGAGTGGTCACAGAGTAGTTGTGCATGGTACCATTATAGCCATTCATAGTCCTGGCTCATCAGCTAAATGGGACATCAGATACAAGTTCAATTTCATTATTTTTTTCTTAAACTAATGTACTTTTGGGTGGAGTTTAAGTCAGTTCTTTAATACTACTGTATATCTCCATTGTGCACATATATATTCCAATAAGACAGAAAATGTATTAAAATTATAATATATACTCTTGTTCCCATATCAAACCCCCCTTTTACAGTCTATAGAGAAACTGTGCTACAACTAATGAACAGGAATATTACAGTGTAACTACATGCAAATATATTACACATTTGCCTACAGGACTGTGATTTGCATTCACCTCCCCAGGGTGATGCTCTGCAAACTGTGCTATGTAACAAAACAATAGATTTTGGAAAGTGAAACGCCATCACTAGATTGGACCATTTGCATTCAAAGGTAATTTGAATGATCCCCATTCTGCAGATTTGACCTTAGCTACTCAACAATCTTCAAATCACTGATCAAATATTCTGGCATTGGTGCTACTTCAGGTTAGCACCAGATCAGAACTTGTCTTATACTGTTGGAGACATAGTGGTACCGATGTTAGCAGTGCTTCCTCACAGCCCTGGGGTCATGGGTTCGATTCCTACCAGGGGAACTATCTGTGTGGAATTTGTATGTTCACCCTGGGTTTTGCACATTCCAAAAAGGTATACGGGTAGGTTAATTGGCTTCTAACAAAATGGACCTTCGTCTTTGTGTGTGTGTGTGTGGTAGGGGGGCGGGGAATTTAAGGTTCTATTCATCAATTATTAGGGTCCCCCCACACCGCGATATATAACAATTGTTTTTGCGTGGGCATTGGGAATCCATACACCCCAACAGGGGCAAACACAGGATTTGTAGAGGGGGGTTTCCACACCACTCCGCCAGTGGGCGTGACCAGCATGCATGGGGGTGTGGCTATAATTTTACACAGTGCTTGGCTGCTCTCCAACTCTTCCTATTCCCATAATATACATGGGCAATGCTGCGTGCACTACTGTTAGGTGCACGCAGCTCTCCCTTTCCAAGCAGAGCCGTGTGAAGTGGGAGCAGGGTCCAGCCACCACAATTATATAGTGCCCCAGACTTGGAGGGGGGTTTCCAGGCACTAGGACACCCTCCCCCCCCCCCCCCCTCGGTTTGCCTATGCCCAACATATCAGTCATCGGCAGGATGACGGGGAGTGGTCGCATCGCGACTAGGGCGTCACCCCGGCTTGATGTGGGTCTGGCTAGATTGCCTATTAGATATCTCCCTTTCCCCAACATTCCGACCCACAGGACAAAGTCCTAAAATTGGGACTGTCCCGCTGTCATCGGGACAGTTGAGATGTATGCGAAAAATACCTCCAGTTGAAACAGGCGACTTACTGACCGCTGTGCGCGCTAAGTTCTAAGACAAATATGGAGGAAAGAGGGGCACAACTCCACTCCATACCTGCCGCACCTCTGTCACTTTGCAGGGCTGTCCTTTGGGGCGGTGAACCTACAGTGTGCGCATGCATGCTACTGTGACCTATCCTTACTATGTGACATATCTACAGCCCCCCCTACTGCCACCTTTGTCCGTCAAAATCCGCTGCAACGTCAGAGGTAGCACAGGAGGGTTCTATAGTGAAGAAGGTTCTGTGCTGACGATTATCAGAAATGAGGAACACAGTCTACATCGGGAGCCCACTTCTAGCTCAAGGGCTGGAGTAAGAAGAAACCAATTTAAAGGAACTTTAACAACCAAATATACATTTGCTTAGTTGCCCCTAGTACAGGGGGATGTGTATGTTAGACAGAGTGTTCGGTTATTCCTCTGTACAGCCTGTGAGTCACCTCTTTGCCTTGTCTCAGAGATGTTTACGTTTTTTCCCAGACCTGGCAGGATTTGCATCCTCTTTGGAGGCTGGGAGCCACGTTTCCCATGTCTTACCTCTGATAGCTAGTTATGTTAAGAGGCGGAGAGGTTTTGCTATTTGTTTGTCTTGTGTGCACTGTGCCAGCCAGCTGGAAGCCTGTCCCTGGCTGTTTTCTAATGCCTACAAGTGAATGTGGAAGGTGCCTGGCATGTAAACAATCTATATTCTCTTTTATTAAGCGCTGACCCAGTAAAATTGCAGCAGCATCATTTAAAAGCTAGACGGGGCGGGGAGGGGGATGTTAATATGGTTTGCAGAGCTATTCTTACTAAACCCTGCACGCGCTCCTCCCAAAGGGTCTCACAAGAGAGATGCTTTGCAAAAATAAAAGTATTCTATCATTTTAACGGCAGTTGATCATCTAAGAGCAGTGTTGCATTGAAGCCTAGGGGAGATATTGTGAATGGTTACATATTCTCTACAGAATATAATATAATGTGATTGGTGCTATATAAATAAACCGTTAATAATATTAATAATATGTAATTATTCGTCCGCAGTGTAAGCAATATGGCTTCTCCAGATCAGGTCAATAAGTAAATTTGCAGATACAAATGATTTTCTGTGCGCTTACTTATTCCTGTGATTAATGAAACATTTAAGGCACAACATTTAATGCTTCCTCCAGCACTCGCTGTAGGGTAACTGGTAGTGTTGCAGGGGAGGGAAGAGATTTCCTTACCACCCAACAGTTAAAAATCAGGACAAAAATTATCCCTACCCCTGAACTGACCAAGCCCCACTCACTCCCCCCGCCTACCCACATAAAATCGCATTGGTGTGTCCAGATCCTTAGTGTAGCACAATTCAATCTGTCTAGAACTTGTCCATACTGCTTAACAGAGCTACAAAATGGGATTGGACAGATTCATTCATCCCGCCCTCTCCTCTCTCTGTGGCTTCTAACTTCAGGTGGGGTTGGGAAGCCCACTATTTAATACAAGGGTTAGGTCCAAATGTCGCCAACCCCTTTAATGTAGATAGACAGGGAACTATCATTCCGTGTCCTGCAAACAGTGGTGGAAGTACTGGGGTGCCGGGAGGTGTGGAGGCCTGACAATACCCCCTGCTCCCCCCCTAAGGCTTCTTCTGATCTGGCACATACGCAGGGTCCTCTAAGCCAGGCTGGGCATGCCGAGAAGAGATTAGAGCAGCATGGCCGATGAACTGTTCCTCCCCATTACAACCCTTGTCATGTTTTTCTGTACAGTAAAATAAAGCTTACTTATAAAATGGTACAATCCCCTTTTAAATATCACTGTACAGCGCCGCAGACTATGTTAGCATTCTATGAGTCAGAGAGGATAAAATGAGGTTTCGTCTGTATACCGGGGTAGAATATAACAGACTTAAAGAAGAAGCAAGCTCACACAGGCAGGCTTCAAAACCAAAACAGATCACAGTCACAGCAAACAAAGTCAGAGGCACAGCACCGCAGAGTACAGAACCCAACCTCCTTACCGTGCGTTTCTTCTCTTCCTCTTCCTGGATTTTAAGCTGCAGCTTCCTCACCATGACCTGGCGTTTCCACTCCGGGATAGGCCTCCCCTGCTCATCGTGTGTTGGGATCAGAGACTCGATGTCGATCTGGCTGCTCTGCACCAGGGCTGGGGGGGTGGAATTTCCATTCATTAGAGGCTCGGGAGACTTTGCAGCCCCTTTATTGGGAAGGATGGGTGTGTTTGCTGGGGGTGTAGAGGGAGAAGCTGGAGGAGGTGTTTCAGGGGCTGGAATATCCGACTACAAAGAAAACACAAATAAAGTAATGAATAAATAGGAAACTTAAATAATTTTTCTGTGAAGAGATTTGCTTTTAAAATACACTTTAGTAGAGGACTTGTGAGCAGACCATACATATATACAAGAATATAAATGATTAAAAGGAATGCTTACGCTCTAAATGTATGCAGAAAAAGACAAGTGCAGAGAAAGTGCTCTTGCGTGTGGGACGTATCTCAAGATGCACCGGCTTAAGTACAGTAGAATCTGCGCCAGGCACACAGTGTGTATACTAGTAAGAACCGCGTAAAGATGCAGTGTCACAGTGTTGGTAGCAAATGCCGAAATCATATTCCCCTATTTGTAAGCAGTATAATAATATAATGAAGCGTCCTATACACAGGAGACTATTGTCTTGACCGTTAACGATTGTTGGTGCGTATGCGAATATGGAAATGTGTATCTTATGCAAATAAAAATTGGCATATATCAAACTCTACGTAAGCCCCAATATATTGCCAAAAAGAGAGAGGGCGCTGGCGCAAGGGAGAGGAGAGAGGGCGCTGGCGCAAGGGAGGAGAGAGAGGGCACTGGCGCAAGGGGGAAGAGAGGTCGCTGGCGCAAGGGGGAAGAGAGAGCGCTGGCGCAAGGGGGAAGAGAGAGCGTGCTCACAAGAGGGAGGGAAAGCACACAAACAAGAGAAGGGAAAGCGCGTGCAAGAAAAGGGAAAGCACGTGCATGTTGGAGAGCAGGGAAAGCGCGCAGACAAGAGTGAAGGGGGAGGGGAAAGCGAGAGAGAGAGAGAATGAACACAAATAAATAAAAAGCTTTGTATTTGACTACCAATCATAAGAATCAATTTAATCATATAATTATCATAATTATTAATTTATATGTATATATGTCCCAAAAACATTTAATGTTAAATGAATAATGAACCATCACCCGCACATTTGATCCTTGGCCGGAGAAGATTGTGGTGAGACCTTTGCACTGTTGAGTTCGTTTCAGACTTTTTCCGGCTTTAATTTCGGCCAACAGCTCAGAGTTGTCTCCTGTTGGGGACATCATGTTGAATGACTTGGTACCTATGGAAATAATGTTAACTGTTAAGTAAGCAGCAATATTTCCCTGTAATATGCCACCAGTAATGGCCGGGAATATGCCACAAGTCGTACTAATACCCAGGAATGACACCAGTAGCAGTAATGCCCTGTAATATGCCACCAGTAATGCCCGGTAATATGCCACAAGTCGTACTAATGCCCAGGAATGACACCAGTAGCAGTAATGCCCTGTAATATGCCACCAGTAATGCCCTGTAATATGCCACCAGTAATGGCCGGGAATATGCCACAAGTCGTACTAATACCCAGGAATGACACCAGTAGCAGTAATGCCCTGTAATATGCCACCAGTAATGCCCGGTAATATGCCACAAGTCGTACTAATGCTCAGGAATGACACCAGTAGCAGCACTGTCCAGCATAGTGTTTGTTACTAGTTGTATTGCCCAGTAATATGCAAATAGTAGCATTAATTTACAGTAATATGGTGCCCAGTAATAATATTGCCTATTATGCCATTTCATATTCCATTTTATGCACTCTTATTATGTAGCCAAGTGTTCGAGTCTCAGCGTTGCTCGCTCCTCCATTAAGCTTAAGTTGGTGCCACATAAGTATTTGGGCAGTCATTTTCAGCTGGAATAATTCAATGCTATGAAGCTTCTGTGGTGTCTCAAATATTTGTAGTCCCTAATGTATTTTATAGAATATTTTATATATATATGCATGTGTTTATACCAGCTTTCCTTTTAAGTTCTCTTTACATTTAACTTCATCCTATAAAGACTACATTACAGTAGTGACGCGTTTCATGGCTTTGGTCAAGAAAACATTATTGAGGAGTCAGAGCCAAGTGATTGCTGTAACGTCACCAGGAAATGACAAAATTAGAATTAAATAGTTAAGATTTTAAGTTTCCCAGGACACTCCCCAATCATGTCATACTTCCATAGTTTTATTGTAAGATCTATTGTTTGCATTCTGAATATGCCTCATCAAGAGACACCAACTTATACATTTAAAAACTTTAAAACTTAGAAAATAGAGAATATGTGATCGGAATTGCACCTAGGACGATTTTTATTATACAGCTGGTAAATATTGAAAAATAGAGACACTGGGTGAGTCTGCAACTATGGAATTGCCTGTTGCTGCAATAGAGCTTCAAGCTTTGCAAATATACTATGCTACATGGTATGCAATGTAAAGGCAAATAGCAATAATAATAATATTAATAATAATAATTATTATTTTAATAATAATATTAGTTTAATTAAACGAGAACTCAACATGATTATTTCCTTCACATGATTTTCCTCGTAACAAAACCATTCCAACCACACGCGGATACAGTTTAGTGGAGTCCGCCCGCTAGACTCACCAGTGCTATAATAGCAGACTGCGGCACCAAAATCATCTATTTATATAGCGCCACTAATTCCGCAGCGCTGTACAGAGAACTCGCTCACATCAGTCCCTGTCTCATTGGAGCTTACAGTCTAAATTCCCTAACACAGATACACACAGATCAAGTGAGACTACGGTCAATTTAAAAGCAGCCAATTACCCTACTAGTATGTTTTTGGAGTGTGGAAGGAAACCGGAGCACCCGGAGGAAACCCACGCAAACACGGGGAGAACATACAAACTCCACACAGATAAGGTCATAGCCGAGAATCAAACTCATGACCTCAGTGCTGTCATGCAGAAGTGCTAACCACAAAGCCACCGTGCTTAGTGGTTAGCACTTAACTTTAAATTGGTCTTTCAGATAAATTCTGCAGCAATCACCTAATGGCAAAGGATGGCTCTGATTCAGAGTTTACAAATACACCATATACAATGTATACATTCTTCATATTAATGTAGCAATGTCATCACTGGTTGAAATGCAACATCTTGATAATACCATGCAAGTGATCTGCATTATGACAATTACCTACGCAGTAGCATAGAAGTCTGTGCAACAACAGTATGGTGCTTTCACTCATTGTAATACAAATATGTAGATAAATTAAGTTGTAAATGCAGAAAAGAAATCTACTCTGATAGGCTTTACAGGACATGTTTTTGTTAAAACAAAAGTGTAGCTAATCTATATACACAGCGTAATCGGGGTATATATTGGTGAAAATGGCTAATACCTCTTTGGGTGCAGTGTTGGCCGATTTTAAAGACCTTCTTGGTACCTTACTAACCTTAAACTTCAAACATGGAAAATGACAAAATGAGGAGAATCATTTATACTAACACTATTTCCCAATGAAATGATGCACAAGTGATGGGAGTACCGACATTTTCCAGCGGGGTGAAGAACCTGTAAGTTTGTGCTCTCAGACTATTTTTTGGGGGGTCAGTCCTCCAGCCTCTTAACCAGTTGTAATACAAATCACACACACACACTGCAAGTTGCCCAATGAATGAAGGTGATGGTCTTCATTCATCCTGCAGTGGGATCTGTTCTATAGTAACAAAACACCACCCAAGTTATTCCACCAAACGTACCGACACTTACAAAATGAATACGGGGCAGATTTAAGTTGCTGACCAATAGCAACTTACTGTATGTCAGCTACCTAGAGCCCTCTCTTCCCGAAAATAATTGTCCATGTTAATACAGTGCTTTCTCTTTATTACGCCCCACTTTGTGTAGATGTATTCTCTGCTGAAAGTACATTAAAAAGTATTCACTCCGTTATGAGCAACAATAACGAGAACAGCAATTTGGCCATGTTTCAAGCTTATATAGGAAAAAGAGGAAGCAGTGCAGTAATTAATGTCCGGGGAGAGTTATTGCTAAAGGTTAGCAATCATTTAACAAACACAGTGTAACATAAGAGATATATGATTTTACGACCTTGGTAAATTATTGCTAGGCTAACTAACTGGAGAGGATTCTTCGCCTTAGTACAGAGATAGGCAACCTGATACACCATGTAGCCCTTTAACCTTCAAAAGGGCTGCACATTATCCGTAATCCAAGTAATAAGATAAAACAATACAATTAATCAAAGAAAGAGACCCCTATCTGTAATAACATGTCAACTGAGTGTTACAAGCTATAACAAACAAAGCTGACAATACAACAGGAAGGAGCTGGAATTAGAAGATGAAGGCTGGAAGGGACGTCTGTGGCCCATCGCTGGCTTAGAGCCACTGTGAAGGACCTGAATTTATCAGAGTTATTACAATGCTCCTCATAATTCTAAGCATTATTTAATTGTTACTATACCAGATTATTTTACGCTACATAATCTATGCATCATTAATATTAAAAATGATATAACTGCCCCCCCCCAAAAAAAAATTCTCAGAAGAGGCAGGGCATGGGCCCTTTAAGAAGCCATAGCGATCAGCGTCTGTAATTTTGCATTCGGAGATGGTGACGCGTTTGTGTGTTGAGCTCCAAATGTACAAAGCATATATGCACTGAGTTTACAAAGCATGTTGGATTACGCAGAGATACGCGTGATTCACAAGGGCAATTCCCTAACATCATCACAATGTCGCCCCCTGCAAGATAACGCAAAATCCCACTTCAGAGACCAGTATAAGTCACCGCTCCAGTAAACGCAAAAAAGATATTGGACGCCAGTAGACAGCCCTGGAGCCACAACAAAGTAACCCTCAAAGAGATGAGTGAATGTTGACCAGCTAAGACTTTACTGCCAACTCTCCTATCCAGAGACATGCACACTAACTAGCCCTTAATTGAAGGCATATAACAGGTGAACATACTTACTCTTAACAGTATGGCCCTGTACTTATCACTGTATATAGTGCATTAGTCTCTATTAAAGTACGTCTGGAGCAACACAATATGCTAAGCAGTTGGGGTACTATATTATGCTGGTCATTGTGCTTTTCAAAAAACTTTAACCACAGCAAAAGTAAATGACATTATTTTGTCTTCAGGTTCACATATGCTTGTAGGCGGAGGTGGGTGTAACTCAGGGCTTCCCTTTAGTCCCAAATTGAAAGCATCGCTTTTTTTAATTGCCAAAAGAAACAGTTTGTAATTGTTTGCCACACGTAACAAAAACATTACTTGTTGCCAAGACATAAATTCAATAAAAACATACCTGTTATTGTTCTACATACAGACACCAGGTGTGGACATGTAATTCTCATTGTGTATGTACAACGCAGGAGCACAGACGAGGGAACGCATATACAAATTTAATATGCCTGCGGGACATCTTAAATAATGTACAACAGATAACTGCCGATCATCCTAGCTCGTATATTAATTGTGTGACAGGTGGAGGCCATTTCTAATTAATATTTAATGGGATCAACAAAAGATTACTGATGACAATCTAACCCGAGAACTGAATATTTAAAAATGCGAATCCCCTTTTATGAGAATATTTCAATTTTTTTCCTCAGATTTTATATACTTTGTGCACATTTTAGACTAAGAGTTACCCGCACACGGTGGAGGTAGCCATTTTGTGAGCTAAACAAACATTCATGACAAGGCAGCCTATCATATTTCTAGGAACTAATGACATCACTGGGGAAGATTTTCCCTTATAATGGCTGCCTCCACCAACGTACAGCTGACCGGTGTCCTTTACATTTCATTTACACCCTTTTTTTTTAAGAAGAGGATACTGTGATTTTTACCTCAGAAAGGACATTACTACACCATGTTTACTTTATACCCCTCTCCGCCATAGCTTAGCGAAGTGGAATTGTTACATATTTAAAGTAAATTTAGTTAGGAACCACTTTTAATAATAATTTGAGTTATTGTTGCAATAATGAACAGACTTCAAGTAAGTTAAATATTCCCACCCCCCCCCCCCCCCAAAAGTAAACCATTTTTTAGTTTTCTATTTAGCTATAATTTAATTTCCTCCAGTGTGTGCTGTTGGTGTCATATTTATTTCAATATTTTGAACACATCTTGAACAGATCATTACAGGGTTTTGCTCTCCAGACCTTCGTCTAAACACGCAGTTACGAGAGATTCAGCCGCGCATGCTTCAAAATATTAATCCAATAAAAACTAAGCTAGCTAGCTATTGATATAGAGCTATAAATTAACCTATAAAAGCAGAGAAAAGGAGAACAAAACAGACGAAATAAAAGCTGGTTAAGTACTTACTCTTCCTTTGCCTGAGAGCTTTCACTTCTAGGCGGTAGAGAGGAGAGAGACACACACACAAAGGATGCACACGGGGTAATGCAAGTAGACAGAATTGGCATGCAGGTCAGTGATGAGCGGACGCAACAGATTAAGGGAAGGATGATTGAGTAGATTTAAAAAGAAACAGACGAGGACAAAGGCGGGGACAAAAATGAGTCACATGGAACAGCGTAGGGAAAAAAAGAAGAAAGAGAACGAATAAATAATAGTTAGAAAATAAGACATTTAAAAAATAAATAAATAATAAAAGGTTTAAAGAAATGCCTTAGGAAGAGAATGCAGTCAACACCCCGTTAAAGGGATAGTATCATCTAATGAGATTATTTTAAGGTGCTGAAAAAATTAAAGTGTACCTGTCACATACAAACAAGTGGCTCCAGCCACTTGGTGGGGTGAACCAATGTTCACAGGATGCTACCACTTCATTAGGAATTAGTGACCTCACGGATTTTCACAGAATTACTTTTAGTGCAGTACCGTCTTATAGCCTGTAGAGGTCACTGATGCATCTGCTGTCTATGGCGGTAGTTACGAAGTGCACATGATGCGCTCAGCTAAACTCCTAGGTTTTACACCGGTGCACTTGGATGGTCCACCCAGCGCATTTCTCGGCCTTACTGTGCAAAAGTATAACCCTGACATCAAAGTCCAAACTCTTTAGCACAACTCAATCAAAATTCATGTCCTTGTGCTAATTAGAAATGGTTGTACGCCCCTCCACCCAAGGAACATCCCTGAAAATTTGCGCTCTCCCCTCAGTTAGCCAAATTCCATAAATCTTGCTCCATAAACTGAAAACGTGGCCCCCACTGGTGTGTCTACGCCATATTTTACTAAGAATGCCTACCACTCCGCTCAACTCCTCCCCGCTTGGCCTGTACAAACTGCCGCTGCTCCACAAAGGCGCCCATCAGGCTACGCTAAACTACCCGCCACAAATTTAGGTGCATTTGTGCAAAATCGAGGCGCACGGCGGGTCCGAAGCTGCATTTTTGCTATGAAGCAGCCGCTTTGTAATTTGTAAAAAAAAATCCTATGTATCTTAATTACATTTGGCTGACAACTAAACCTTTCTACAGAATGGATCCTTTGTAACCTCATCATACTATAAAATAACATATTTTGCAATCTTTTGAATGCCGCACAATACAGCAAGGATAGACCTCTGTTTTAATTAGACTGACTTCACAAAATGTTCAAAACACAGTGACGCTGGTGATTGAATTACTGATTATTTGTGTATATAATATTCCTGGTGCTTCTATTCATAGCCAAATACTGTAAAATTGGCAGGTAAAAATGAGCTACAATAGATAACATACACTATACCAAACCACTGCATAGATAAATATTGTAACAATAATAAAACAATAATAGTTACATTAGTATATCAATATTTTGAAGTCATTTAAATAGATCTGTATGACTAACCTTCTACGATATGATGTACTGTATACCCCTGTGCTACCTCGATATGTCATATCACGTATACAATTGCCATTTGCAAAGCTTTTCGGAGTTTGATAAAATTGCCCACACCGCAAACCCTGTTGAGTATTAGAATTTTTCTTAAATGGCCCCTTTACTTAAAAATGCCTAAATCATACGGAAAAGACCGTTTCAGCATGGTATAGACCAGGCTTGGCTAACCTGTGACACTCCAGGTGTTGTGAAACTACAAGCCCCAGCATGCTTTGCCAATATATAGCAGCTTATTGCTGGAAGGATATGCTGGGACTTGTAGTTTCACAACACCTGGCGAGCCACAGGTTAGCCAAGCCTGGAATAGGGCTTCCTAAATAGGCCCCAAAGCATCATTGTCTCTCATTAAGTTATTTTCTTAGTCACGGGGGGACACAAAAAGTCTTTATTTCTTTAAGCTACCCTTCATACCAAGATAAGGGCTGGAAGAACATATAACTCTCCCATAAAGTTGGTGGAAGATCTATGGACAACTTGTAGGAGGCTGAGGGAAACCTAGAGGGCGGTGGAGGGTCCAGCTTCAGATATAAGGGGGTCTCTCCTGGGGAAGAGACTCAGCCGACTTACAGGGCTGCCAAAATACATTTGGAGTCACGGTACAGCAACTTCTTGGAGCCCGTTCCATAGCCACAAAAAGGGCCATGTCCACACCAGGTGGATGGCTCCTCCCGCTACACAGACAGACCACACCCCCTCTCATTGTATCCCTGCCTACTTGCAATACATGTGGTCTACCTTTATAAATGATTCATTACTGATGTCTGGGATGTGGAAACTTCTGTCCTTGGTGTTTTTCAATTTCTTTCTAAAGTTCTCTTCTTCTAACTTCCATGCACATATTTTATATAAGAATCAGCAAGCCAACACATGTACAATATATTCGAGAAAACACACATAGTTATGAAGACGCACACAGTGCAAAATAATCAACGTCACATCAAATAGCACCACCCCTGTTATTGAATTATTCTTTCCATATCAGAGTTGGTGCAAAATTAAAAGGTTTTCGTGGAGTGAATTTGGTTATATGCACCCCTCCGAACAGCAAGGGACTCCCCTAAACTTGCAACCACTCCACACCTATTTCTCATGTTCAATAAATTTGCTCTGCAAAATCAAATTTTGTTTTTGCACTGTTCCGCGATAGTAGACCAATCGATGAGCTTCGGCAAGTAACGCCCCTCCCCCCACTGTGCCTGTCTCGACCAATGCAAATTTTTGCTCCTCTGCTAATGCCATCTAACCCAGTAAAGAAATGCATTCTGGGAGAAATCTAGGAGCTCTTGTTTTTTGTTAATCAGATCTATTAAGAACACAAAATAATATTTGTTTTTTAATCCACATTTTCAGCACAAGCCAATAAGGGAATTTATCTAATACAAAACGGTCGTGTTCATTGGGTGCTTATTTAAACAGATAATAGTATAGGAAAAATTGTGGAAATAAATTGTTCAGCGCTCCCTATTGTAACGTATCAGTGGATGAGCAGCCACCTGGGAGTAGGGGGATGGTAGGGATAGCTCAACCCTAAAGTAGGAATAAATTATCAATTATAACTCCCTTGGCGCTTGAAACAGAGGGGACAGTGGGTAATAGCAAAAACGGATTTATTGGAGGCAGTAAAACGGGTAACAACCCTACAGTGTACTTTACACTGACATAATAATTTATAAAAGGCACATAAGCATTTTATACACCGTGAGAGCAGGCAAACAATGTCCGTATAAAGTCCTGATAGATCCACATGGACCATAAATACCACGGTTCTCTGGTAGGGCTACTAATAGTCCACTATAACACCAAAGAAGCAAATGTAGTCAGTCCTGTGCAGAAAGGCAAATGCACACTTCTCCTTTGGGTCTGTCAGCCGACAGTAAGTTCCAGTGGAGAGAGCTTGAAACGGACTTTGTAATAAAGGACTTACCCTTGAATATTTAGGGCCAGTATTGTCCTCTGAGCTTCCTGCTTGATGCCAAGAAAAAACAATGCAATGAGCACAGTAATGCCGGTGCGCTGGAGAGCGATGTAACAACCCGAAAGTAGCGGGCAATCTCGTAGTCGGCAGAGTTGCGCATGCGTGACCGGATCCATATATTTAAACTCCAGCTGTGGCCTGCAGTACACTATTGATCCCTGAAGAAGCCTAGTGCGAAACGCGTTGGGTCGACCAGCTCTCGCCCTTCAAGGGCTACACAAACTGACCCTTACTGCCGCTGTGGATAGCGAACGGATCCGGTCACGCATGCGCAACTCTGCCGACTACGAGATTGCCCGCTACTTCCGGGTTGTTACATCGCTCTCCAGCGAACCAGCATTACTGTGCTCATTGCATTGTTTTTTCTTGGCATCAAGCAGGAAGCTCAGAGGACAATACTGGCCCTAAATATTCAAGGGTAAGTCCTTTATTACAAAGTCCGTTTCAAGCTCTCTCCACTGGAACTTACTGTCGGCTGACAGACCCAAAGGAGAAGTGTGCATTTGCCTTTCTGCACAGGACTGACTACATTTGCTTCTTTGGTGTTATAGTGGACTATTATTAGCCCTACCAGAGAACCGTGGTATTTATGGTCCATGTGGATCTATCAGGACTTTATACGGACATTGTTTGCCTGCTCTCACGGTATATAAAATGTTTATGTGCCTTTTCTAAATTATTATGTCAGTGTAAAGTACACTGTAGGGTTGTTACCTGTTTTACTGCCTCCAATAAATCCGTTTTTGCCATTACCCACTGTCCCCTCTGTTTCAAGCGCCAAGGGAGTTATAATTGATAATTTAATAGTATAGGAAAAAACATCTAGAAATGCTACTAAACACTAATCGTGTTTTATAGTGCACTAAAATACCCAGTTTGTTGACAGCAATAATAAAAACTGAACAATTGCTAGCAAAGCTTATTCATGGACATAGTACAGATCTCTGCCCTGTCTGATCATACTCTCCCTCAACCTTCCAGGGGCAAACGCAGGATTTGTGGAGTAGGGTTTCCACACCACACTGCCAGTGGGCGTGACCAGCATGCATGGGGGCGTGGCTATAATTTAAGACAGTGCTTGTCTGCTCTCCAACTCTCCCTATCCCCATAATATACATGGGCAATGCTGCGTGCACTACTGTTAGGTGCACGCAGCTCTCTCTTTTCAAGCAGAGCTGTGTGAAGTGGAAGCAGGGTCCAGCCACCTCAATTATACAGTGCCCCAGGCTTAGAGGGGGGTTTCCAAGCACTAGAAACCCCCCGCCCTCGGTTTGCCTATGCCTCCCATCTTCTAAACGCTCCGTCTAAATTCACAGTTTCATGCTTGTGAACACCGCTCCAGCCTAAGGCAACGCCCTCCTCACGCTCCACCTTCCCCTTCCTATGTGCTTCCACATCCCATCCTAAACAACTCCATCCCTCGCTCCACCTTCTCTTTCCCTCCACCCCCAGTCTCCGCTTGCTTGCTCGCGTCTCTTGAAAGTGAACGCTCACAAGCTTGGCCCTCTCTATCTTCTCGTCCTTTGTGTAAGGTGTCCTTGGATGTGCTTGTATCTTCTAATGTAGTTACTTTCTCTATTATCTAAGCTTGAATTTATTTTTACTGATTATATTGTTTCTCTTGCCCTTTACTTATTTGCATTTTGTTCTGTTCATAATTCATTGTTTGTACTGTGCTGCGGATTCTGTTGCGCCTTATACTTTCTAGAACGTTTAAGACACCCGAATCTACGTTCTTCATTTGCTCAGCTAATAACCCATGTTCATTTTTGCTGTATGCATGGCTTCTCCTTCGTGTTTTTCAGCAACATTTATATCATCTGGCAGAGTTGTGTCCTTTCATTGCTCATGGATATGAAAGCAAGCTGCTTTCTGGATACAGTTGTATCCAATGAAGAGAACACAGCAGCAAGGTGAGGTGTCATTTTCCCATTGAAAAGAATATATACATATTTGCTGAAAAGCCCAGAGATTATCATCAGAAAGAAAAATCAAATTTTTTTAGCAAAAATTGTAACCGTGCATACACAAACCAGTCAATTAAAGTCAACCGAAAGGAGACGACCCCTTTAAATGTTAAAGAAAAACTATTTATGGTGGGTGGTTGGATTATTGACATCATCACAACTGAAAAGACAAAAGTGAATCCCAAAAAAACTTACTCCCAGTAGAGTTGGAAGATCGGCGTTGCATGGAGCTGGAGACGGAGGCCTCTGTTGGCAGCGGAGGAGGCGGTGGTGGGTAACACAGGTTCTCCGGGAGCGGTGGAGGGATTGGGGGGGGTGGGATATTTCCCAGCGGTTTCTTGTCGGACGCGGTACCGTTGTGCACACTTTCATTAGAGAGATGCGATCCCTTAAGAGAGAGAGAGGATGTCACCCATGTTTTTTGGGCTGATTGACCGTTGTTACCAAACTGAAATTGAACTTTCATTTTTGAATGCACCAATGTAACAGTGACACGACTGTAATACAAATTTTGGGAAAGGGGAAAGCCTAGAATTGAGCAGGTTCCCATCTCACCTATAATGTTAGCGATGCAGCTTTTAAATAATACAGCGTTTCTCCTAGTGACAGCGTGATATGAAAAATAAGGTATAGAGCTGCACCGTTATCATTAAACTTTGTGGCGTTACGGATATAAGTGGCTTTAATTGTTTTGCTTAAAGGAGAGTAATAAAAATAAATAATCCTGTTAGGAATGAACACCTCTATTCTCAGTTAGTGGGGCTCTATATCATCATCATCACCATTTATTTATATAGCGCCACTGATTCCGCAGCGCTGTACAGAGAACTCACTCACATCAGTCCCTGTCCCATTGGGGCTTCCAGTCTAAATTCCCTAACACACACACACACACACACACACACACACACACAGACACAGACAGAGAGAGAGAGCGAGAGAGAGACTAGGGTCAATTTTAATAGCAGCCAATTAAGCAGTCACTATGTTTTTGGAGTGTGGGAGGAAACCGGAGTACCCAGAGGAAACCCACGCAAACACGGAGAGAACATACAAACTTCACACAGATAAGGCCATGGTCGGGAATTGAAATCATGACCCCAGCGCTATGAGGCAGAAGTGCTGACCACTGAGCCACCGTGCTGCCCTATCTATATATGAAGAACAGACACCAACAACCTCAATTCACAGCAGTTTACATTCCAAATTCATCACGGAATTCACCTCCACCCGATTCTACCGCTTTCATAGAGCGCTCTGTAAAGAGGACAGACTTACCTCCTCGCTGTGTGCCATCTTTCTAATCTCCGATGATTCCGTCGTGTTCTGTCCTAAGTATTTATAATAATCCCCCGTGCTGGGCTGTTTTTTGAAGTTTCTTGACTTCCGGCAAGAGTCAGCCCTTCGAAGCCCCTCTGGACTGTTTTCACGTGAAACCAACTACAGGAGTATAAGGAACAAGAGAATATGAATAAAAAGCAGAGTAAATACTAGGTGGTTAGTGAGAAAGTGCCTTAATACAGTTAACAATACACATTTCCCCATGGGATATAAGAGATGAAGACACAGAAAACACATTTAGATCAAGTTAACTAGTTTTTTTGTTTATTTTCATAAAAGACAAATTAAGGCTAGGGGTTTCGGCATGTCTTTGTATTCATCTTTTGCTCATTCTGGATGTCCTCAGTTTTGTGGGCGCAGAATAACCTGTAGCCAAACAGATCATCAGAACATTCAGCACAGATTATATTACAAGATGAGTTAGATAATCTTGTGTGATTGTGTTGAGTGAGGACAGGGCTGCATGTGATAGGGGCAGTGACATCATGTGAGGAGGGGAATGGAGGGAGCAGGAAGCCACAGACAGAGTTGTATAGTGGAAGGAGCAGGGTCCCCCAGCAGCACAGAGTATATCAGGAGATGAGTGATGTGTCAGTTAGGACAGGGCTGCATGTGACAGGGGCAGTGATATGATGTGAGGAGGGGAATGGAGGCAGCAGGAAGCCACAGACTGAGTTATATAGTGGAAGGAGCAGGGTCCCCCAGCAGCACAGAGTATATCAGGAGATGAGTGATGTGTCAGTGAGGACATGGTGCATGTGACAGGGGCAGTGACATAATGTGATAATGAAAATATTCTTATTTCATTTTATGTTTATAAATCATTTACAATTGTAAAGTACAGTATGCCATTTATATCAACATTCCTTTCCGCCTAGTTGTTGCCTTTTTGTCCCAAGTTCAGGTCAAACCTTATGGTACCAGCGGATGTAGGTTACCTGGTGAGCTGTACTGGCTATCTGACCATATTCACTATAATTCATACTTGCCAACTCTCCCGGAAAGTCTGGGAGACTCCCGAAATTCGGGTCAGTCTCCCGGGCGAGCTGGCATTTCTCCCGGATCCAAGATTGCACCGATAATCGCGTCATTTGCCGCGATTCTCTGTGAATCACGCCATTTTGGAGGGCTGGAGAGGGCGGGGCGAGGTCAATTGCGTCATTTTTGGTCCCGCCCCCCGCGACGCACAGCACGGTTTTGCGGGGGCGGGGCCAAAATGGCCCCCTCCCGCCCTCCAGTCACGCCCCCAACTCCCGGAAGCAAGTTTCCGGGAGTTGGCAAGTATGCTATAATTAGGGTAGGGAGGTGAAGTTGGAGTGTGGAGAGAGGCGGGGTACCATGAATCATATCATCTTGGCCTCACAAAGCACACCAAATGTCAGGAGCCTCCTGGAAATTCCAGGAGCGTAGTCAAGTATGGGTAAAGTCACCCGGGATCTGGGGTCTGCTTTCTGCCCTAATCTGTTTCCTCTCTCTAAGGTCATCGATATGAATGGAGTACAACAGTGTTGTCATCTCTACATTATTATTTGTATGTTACAGTATAATCCTGTGTGTGCAGACTGAATCGAGACAGCGCTATGCATATAATGATCAAGCCGAACATCAAACTCATAACTATATCACCGTCCGCTGCACCGGGAGTGAGGTCTTCTACCAAGCAAGTTTTATCAAAAGGAATTAGGTAAGATACAGGCCATTTGGTTCTGGGTAAAGTATACTTAAATCATTGGTGTTTTTGAATATAAAATGTCTTCCTAATTGATTATGAGGATTGCAGTATAGGCTGATTGATGGCATATAACACTAGAATGTTCTGTGTATTATATATTGGTCATTAGAATCCTGTGTTTTGTATATTGTCTACTAGAATTCTTACTGTATAGTATATTGGTCATTAGAATGCTCTGTGTATAGTATATTGGTCATTAGAATGCTCTGTGTATTGTATATTGGTCATTAGAATGTTCTGTGTATTGTATATTGGTCATTAGAATGCGCCGTGTACTGTATATTGGCTACTAGAATTCTTCCTGTATAGTATATTGGTAATTAGAATGATCTGTATTGAATAGAGATCAACAGAATTATATCAGTCATTAGAATAGTCTCTACTTTGACTACTAGTCAGAGGGGCGGGAAAGGGTTGTATTAAATAATAGTTCTCTAACATAGGGGCGTATTCAATTGTTTTTCGTGACCGCCGAAAAACGAGCGCTCGAAAACTATTACCGTTTATACGGTAATATTGCGCGTAATTACCGTTCATACGGTAATTTACTCGCTCAGTTTCAGCTCGCTGCTCAGGGAGCTGCGAGCTGAAATTGAGCGAGTAATTACCGTGTAAACGGTAATAGTTTTAACGCGCTCGTTTTTCGGCGGTCACGGCAAACAATTGAATACGCCCCATAATGTTTTATATATTTCATAGGATATAAAAGCCACACCCACATGAAATAAACCCCGCCTGCAAGGATTCAAGGTATTGCTGCAGCAATAGGCTGTGTATTTGCGCACCTCCCAACATTTAACTTTTCTGAATCAGGAGACGTGTCTAGGGCTTCATAAGTGGTAGGTCGCCTCTAACACCCCTCTGTTGCTGCTGCTAGCACCTGTTCCGTATATCCATAAAGACTTATCAACATTTAGGTAGGCAGCATTGGGACAAGGGGTGTGGCCATTGCACTATAGGGATGTGGCATGTCCTGACGGGGGCGTGGTCACAGCCCAGATGGATACGTGGCCACACCCCAGGGGCATGCCCAGCGCTTTCGAAGTGCTATGATGCACCGTTCACTCCTCCCCTCCAAATCCCTTCATTGGTCCAGCATTCACCACTGCTCCCACTTCACCTCCACCTGATCGGGATGGTGGGACAGAGCCCTAAAATCAGGGTGGTTGGGAGTCAGGTCTATAATATAGCAACTGTTGGCAAACAAAAAAAGTCTATGTACAACATCAAACTAAGGGAGCCCTAAAGGCTCAAATACCAGAGTTTACAGGCTACAGCAGTGCTGGCTAATCTGTGACACTCCAGGTGTTGTGAAACTACAAGTCCCAGCATACCCTTCCAGCAATAAGCTGCTATATATTGGCAAAGCATGCTGGGACTTGTAGTTTCACAACACCTGGAGTGTCACAGGTTAGCCAACACTGGGCTACAGGAACCATGGAGGGACAAACAAGTTGCCAACAAAATATAATCAGCGCGTTGCATTCAAACATTATACAGGCCTAGCTTTTGTTGATCTACTCTTTGCATGTAGAGCACAGAGGTTACAGACTAATAACAATGTGAACAGAAGTATTCCCCATCCAGGTTCTAATGTACAGTAAAACCATACTTGCCAACTCTCCCTGAATGTCAGGGAGACTCCCTGAAATAGGGGTGATCTCCCTCACTCCCTGAAGAGTCTGGAATTCTCCCTGATGCTGAGCCAGTACAAGACGTGATTGGCTTCGCCATCTGTGGCATGATGACACAGTTCAGAAATTGTGTCCTATGTCCATGTATTGATGCCTATGGAGGTGGCCATTTTCATAGAGACCAAGATTTAATCAAAGACTGACAGGTAAGACAGCATGTCTTCAGTAATGGAGACAGAAATGTAAGAGACACTTCAGTCTCTAGAGATTCATTAGCTGCTTTTCTTTAACGCATAGTTGCCTACTCTCCGGGATACTCCCGCATTTCTGGGAGACCTGCTGGGCTCCCGGGAGAGAAGGATAACCTCCCAGTTCTCGCCCCTGCAATAGATAAGTGATGGGGGCGGGGCTTAATTGTGCAAATATTGTGACATTTTAGCCCCACTCCCTGCTGTAATTGGCCAAAATTATGACAATCGTTTAAGGGGCGGGACCAAATGTGATTTGTCAAGCCCCATCCCGCACGCCCACCTCCCCTGGGATCTCCCTGAAGCCAACGAGGAAAAGTTGGCTAGTATGAGTAAAACATAGGCACTGTATGATAAGGTCAGAGGAGGAAGGCCATTGTTTCTCTGTGAGATCTGTTAAACACAATCTTAGCTCTTTTAAGTACAAAACCTCTGCATATAAAACACATTTTTATCCACTTTATCCAGTGCCGTAAATAAGCCATAAGAGTTCCTCTAATAAGGTCTCTGGAGAAACTTAGCTCTCTACCAAATTAAAGAATTTCAAGAATTAAATAACATTTCTAGGCTATTCTTAGTTTTTAAATGCACAACTGCAGCCAAATATATGAAGTTATACGTGTCCGTGGGTAGATGGAAAAGAACAATGTTCTGCAGATTTCTAGAGATAAGTAAATTACAGATATGAAAAATGTTCTGTGAAAGAGGAACTTCTGATAGATACCATTGGCACAGATTGTTGGCGGATGTATTCAGTAGCGGACAGGGGCGGACCCAGACATTTGCCCTACCCGTGGCGATTTTAGGGGGGGTTATTTAGGCCCCGCCCCTTTCTGTGTTCTAAGGCTGCCGGCGGCTGCACAGTATGTGCAGGTCCGTTCAGCAGTGAAAGTGTGCTGTCCCGCTGCTCTGATTGTGTTTAAAACACAATCAGAGCAGCCGGGCAGCATACTGTCATTACAAGCCTCTGGTAGGGGGGGCGATCGCCCCGATCGCCCCCCCGGATCCGCCACTGGTAGCGGAGCTATGAAGGATGTGTCCTACAAAAAGTTTCATGAATGAAACCATGGACATGTCCTCTACTTCAGGACACGGGTGATGCACAGTGGCGGAAAGTGAGGGAATAAGACTACGTAAAAACATAAAAAGGTTAACAAAAAAGTTTAAAAGGTTTTCTGCTAATAACCCTCTAAATTATATCATACAATCCATCAGTGACAATCCCCCCAGGACAGTCCTGATTGGGGCACAGCCTCACCTGAAATGTGTATGGTTTGGTCAGATCAAACATGGTTTGGGCAGATTGGGGGGTGATATTCATTGATCAAAGGCCCCTTCATTGTGAACGGATTATGGAATGTTGGCTAATACTGGCTTGTTGAGATCCCCAACACAAGGAGAACAGAGAAGCTAATTCTTAACCGAAAACCGGCAGATAGCAATTTACATCTTACGAGAACTGCATCAGATAACTCGTAGATACTATAAGGGCCTGTATATGATGCAATTATATAATCTGCTAATATATAATTAAATAAATGGGTCAGAGGTGCCACCAGTGATGGTCAAATGGCCTCTACATTGCCTATTTCTGCCATTACTGTGTAGCCATAACCAACAGGGATAGTAGAATACATGCCAGCGCTCTCAAATTCCACCGCCAGAAGAGACGTGCTATGTCCATATCATGGTAATAGCTTTTGTATATGTAAATAGTCAATTCTCACACCCATATTTGACCGTGCTGTTCTGCGCATCTGCCAATTTGGTTTTTGTGTTTGTTTAGCAAGCGGTAAGGTAAATCCTGGTCACTCAATGAAGGCATTCAGGCTGGAGTTGTGTAGAACCCACAAAAGCCTAGCTGAGGGGGGCAAAATGACCTTCCTTCCAGAGCGGGGGAATAAGTGTGCACACTCCTCCTAACAGATGGGACGCCGTCAAGCTCAGGGGTTAATGCTAAACTGCCCTAGAGGAACAAAAAAAAATGGAACCACCATGCTGAACATATTGGCCTGTGTAGTTGTTGGTCAACAGGAAAACTTGTGCCTTTGTGATCGGTTTATCTTCTCTCAATGATCTGGTCTGTGCAATCTGGCCGTTCACGTGTATAGCTAAACTGGATAGAATTGTAACTAACCCCTTAAGTCTCTAATGATGAACATTTCAATGAGAATAATTGAAGTGGACATTTTAGAGGGATAAAAATAAAAATAAAAATTCTTCCAATCACTGTGGTAGATCTCTAAAGTGTATCCATCAACTCAACACTGTCCAGGCAGCAATTTTGTAAACTGAGCCAACATTCACGAGAGTGACGTCTATTAAGTCTCTTGGCAGCCATGGCATGAAACGGACTGCTTATATCAGTCTACGACATGGTGTACCACTGTTTGGACACTTTCTACTGGGACCAATGATCCCTACCAAGATAAGTGATCGGAGTGTAGACAACATACCATCGGTGGGAGTAAGCCTCTACTATTAAGACCACACCGACTGCCAGATCTCTATCAATGGCCAACTGAATATCCAGGCAGTCCCAATCAACATCAGGCATTGATTAGGATGGCTGGTTGCTTGGCTGCCCAAATAGCTCCGCGTATAGACCGCTTTAAAAAGGAGACATCAACTTTCATTCAACATCATTTTATAGGCTTGCTCATGCCATCCTGTGATTTTTACTAAATAGATCACCTTTCCTGTCTACCTACCTTCCGTGTGCTTCGGCCATGTTTTACATCATAAGGCAGTTGTCCATTTATGTTTCCCTGGGCTAAAACACAGAAATGCTCTCTGGATCCAAAAGGTTTCTAATGCAGAAAGCCCAATGGGACAATGGAAACATATTACTCTGAATGATGATATAAATACATGGCTGGGCAGCACAGTGGCTAAGTGGTTAGCACTTCTGCCTCACAGCGCTGTGGTTATGAGTTTAATTCCCGTCCATGGCCTTATCTGTGTGGAGTTTGTATGTTCTTCCTGTGTTTGCGTGGGTTTCCTCCGGGTGCTCCGGTTTCCTCCCACACTCCAAAAACATACTGGTAGGTTAATTGGCTCCTATCAAAATTGACCCTAGTCTCTCTTTTTGTGTATGTATGTTAGGGAATTTAGACTGTAAGCTCCAATGGGGCAGGGACTGATGTGAATGAGTTCTTTGTACAGCGCTGCGGAATCAGTGGCGCTATATAAATAAATGGTGATGATGATGATGGCTGGAAATTATTGCAGCAAGCTGGAAAGCCAAAGCAATGTATTTAATAAAAGCTGTCAGGGGGTACTTAGAAGCCAAGAAGCTAAAGTTACCAGCCAGAAGTTGACAACCCCATTAAAGTCCTAGTCTAGGCGTATATGAAGCCGAGTTCTTGAATGTGCACTGCCATTATAGCCAGCACTGACACAGTTAACAGCTTAAAGAGGTATGTGTGCTAAACAATAAATTAGGCTCTTCTAAGTAAATAACACGCTGAGCGCATTTGTTGAGTTAAGTAAATGAGACCTTCTGGCAGGCATGTAAAACCTACTTTTTGCATATTTTGCCGACTTATGAACGCGGCTAAGACGAGAAGAACTGGATTTTTTCCCCCCTGATTACTGTACCAAAAGAGGTTTATCTTCATGTTTATAACCATGTCAGTTTTGTGCACAACGTTGTGTAACTAATTAGCCAATAATATCTTAAGGCAGGGCTTAGGGTAACAGAGTATTAACTGAAAATAATGCGGATACTGAATAAGAGGTAATTACGTCCGACAGGATGAATGTTTTCCAAAGGATGTGTGTTCAAATCTTACACAGTAACTTTAGGATGTCATAGAATCACCTTCACCTACAAACAGTGGTGCCATTTTTTTGTGGGTTCAATGGTAACCACAAATCAATAGTGTATTTAGGAAAAAGTCAATTCACCTTTTATAAAACACCCGACAACAGACTGTCTAGACACACCGTCTTTGGGCCAAGTTTCCCCTTCAATTTTTTTTTTTTTCGCAGCCCCAAGTTCACCGAGGACTTCAAAAGCGTTTCACGAAAAATATATGGGCACCGCGTGAAATACAACAAGCTAGAAAAATAGCCCTTGCTGGTTAATGTCAACTTCATCCAGCATCCATTAAAACATTTCTACCTGAGCTTATATTTGTCTAAAAACAATTTAAAAATATGTACACAATTGAACAGGATTCTCTCTAAAGAGCAATTATATTTTATTATTAATAGAAAAGAAAAAAAATCTAACTAGTGACTGTTACATACAAAACAGATAGTGGCCAGTCCGCCCTTTTTATCTCTTGTATTTTTGGAAATGCAACAAGCGACTTATAGACATGAGAGGTGTCATAAGCGGTCAACAGACTTTGGGCGAACATACTATAAATTTTATAGTGGCAAATGACTGTTTATTTTGTGAGTGAGTTGGGTTTAATCTATGTAGAAAGTCTCAAGGACTTTTGAAGCATTTAAAAAGACAGGCACCCGTTCCTTTATCTGTCCTCCTAATTATGGGTGGTTTCAAAACGTTTACGCATTGTACAGCATTGTCTTTAGTGCGTCAATAAATAGAATTCTCCGGGAAAGACATACCGAATGGTGCACCGAACATTAGTCTAGAATAGGGCTGGTCAACAAGGCAAGTTGTGGCCCTACAAGGCTAATTCCCCTCTCCCTATTTCCATGATAACGATGTGGTCAAATCACATAATGGTTAAGGCCTGTGGGCACGTGACTTATAATATATAGTATATACTGTTTTATATGAAAAAAACAAAACATTTATTTAAAACAGAGGTAAAAAAACCTCAAGTATTTACTTCCATGTTTCTCCAAAAAAGCTATGACGATGTTTCCCCCTCTATATATCAGCGCTAAAATACATTTTGCAAACACTGTAAACCTCAATTTTTAATGCATTATCTACGGAAAAAAAAAGACAATCCATCCAAATGAAATGGTCAATGACCAAGATTCTATTTTCATACCACAAACTTACATCTGTTAGTTTAATTGCTAAACACAATACATAGAAAACTGCCATCATATCCCCTAAAACTACAAATATAACAAAACCACTGTTTTATTTAAAAGAAGGAATACTTGCAATTGTGAGCATTTATGGAGATCATACCCTAAACAGTACGAAGCCAATTGAGGGTATATTTTCACAATTATCTGTAAACCGTAATCATTAAAAATGTAATCTAATACACTGTTACAAGATGAACCATTCATATACATTTTTGCATAAAAAGGACCATTCGTAAAGTTATAACAGAACACTGGCTGCAAAATTATAATAAATTACAAGGCTCACAGTACTAAAATAATATACATGTATAGGAGAATGGTCTCTAATTTCTTAAAACTATTATTTATTATGAAAATAATATCTCCTTTTCTGCCAACAGTACACAGAAGATTGTTACGGTATAGAAAATAATCTACCAGACGTCCTGCTTTTCTTATCAGTTCAAGGTATTATCTGTATATGATCTCGAGACACAATATAACACAGCGCACAAACACTATATACACACACACACACACACACACACACAAACTATATATAAAAAACAAACAAAAAAAGATACATATAACATTTTATATACTATTTTGCAGTTTATGACACCTATAAAAGTAATAGGCATCCTCTTTCCTAAACCAGCTGTTCAACAAATGCTTTTAAAGGTACATTCATTGCCCATAAAGTTGACGCTCTTAAACTGCACCCAACAAATTAACAGCAACGTGTTTGTACATTGCAATAATAGAAAGTAAGAAAATAAATACAATTTAGAAAAATAAAAATAAAAATCATCTTACCTTTGTGCCTACCTTGGCTTGAAGTCACGAAAAAAAAAACCCTGCCCGGTCTGTGACAAGAGTTACCCGACACCTCTCTCCAGCACACCTGTTTCACTCTATCCAGCCTCTCAAATTACATTAACTCTCTAATGAATTACATAAGCCTGCACCTATCAGATCACACTGACGTGACATCACTTGCCGGGCTCCAGCCAATCAGAGAGTCAGGGATTTTACCTCTCTATGCAAAAAATACAGTAATAAATGATCTACCTACTGAAGGAGATAGGTAGTGTATGCAGATCAACTAGAAGTATTGTAAATAATTATACCGACGACATGCAGGACACGGGGGGGTTTAAAAAGTGAGGCATTCTAGCACACTCTAATTAGGGACTTAGCATTCATTCTGCAGCTTTTGTACTGCACGTAAATAGTTAATTCTCTAGTGTTTAGAGTTGTCTGCTAAACAGTTAAATTGACAAGGCAAACATCCGATTAATGTAATATGTTGTGTGAGGAAAAGGAAGCCTTTGTTTCTGAAATTCCACTTGGGGGATAGACAGGGGAGGGCAGGCAAGTTTTAGCCCGGGGGGCAATACTGGACTCAACAGCCTATTAGGAACATATTAAATGGAAAAAAATGTAGATGACCCAGGCCAAGGTAGCCCACTATGGGACTAGCCTGTAGGGGAAGGGGGGCAGATGGCCCCTGGCCTGCCCCTGGGGATGGAGAACAGCAAATATGTTTCACATATAATAAAAGCATACTTGCCAACTCTCCCGGATTGTCCGGGAGACTCCCGAAATTCGGGTCAGTCTCAGGGACTTCCGGGAGAGCTGGCAAATCTCCCGCATCCTGCTACTGTCGTCCCAAAATGACGCGATTCGAGGTGAATCGCGTCATTTAGGCCCCAAAACGACATTTCCATTGCGGGGGTGGGGCCACAACCTCCCACAACGCCCCTCTCCCGGGAAAAAATTGCCCACAATAGGCAAGTATGAATAAAAGCACATAATGCACTATACCCTCTAAGAAATGACATAGTGCGAGTACAAAGAGGAGACATATTGCAATTATAAATATATCTGTTATCGCCAGAATCTGCAATGATAGGGAGTGGAGCAGTCGCAGCTCTGTGAGAGTCATATTGGCAGCTACACACTGTAAAATAGTGATATGATTTTATTGAGGTCAATAAAAATACCTCAGCAAAATGTTTTACTCACTATTTGCCAGGCAAACGGTCCTGGGAAAATCAGGACCTGAGTCGTAGGGACATCTTACTGTTGCTAAACATCACGCAGATACATGTATGATTACAGTGATATAAGTATGGATGGAGGCACAATGTTGCTTAATCATCTAGTATTGTTCTGTTATGATTTGTCTATTCTTTCCTGGATGTAGTGAGTGATAAAAGCTCTTTATAGACTGTAGTTGCATCAGCTGCAACATTTATATACTAAATTTCATCTTAGAGGTTTGTACAAATGACGCAACTTGGCGGTAGATTTATCACAGTAAGTAGAAGTGTGGTGTCCATAGCAACCATTGTACATTCTATAACTGAGATGGGCAACACGCGGCCCGCGCCCGGCAGTAGTTCGCCAACCTACACCCCCCCCTCCCAGCCGGCAGTTCCTGGAGTGCAGCCGACTTGCACGTCACGTGACCTCATCTGCACCGCACAGGGGGGTCACATGACATACTCGGATGAGGAGGGAGTGCACAGTGCAGTGAGGTCACATGACATACCCAGAGGAGGAGGAGTGCACAGTGCAAGGAGGTCACATGACATACCCGCAGGAGGAGGTCACATGACATACCCAGAGGAGGAGGAGTGCACAGTGCAGGGAGGTCACATGACATACCAGCAGGAGGAGGAGGGAGTGCACAGTGCAGGGAGGTCACATGACATACCCGCAGGAGGAGGAGGGAGTGCACAGTGCAGGGAGGTCACATGACATACCAGCAGGAGGAGGAGGGAGTGCACAGTGCAGGGAGGTCACATGACATACCCGCAGGAGGAGGAGGGAGTGCACAGTGCAGGGAGGTCACATGACATAACCGCAGGAGGAGGTCACATGACATACCAGCAGGAGGAGGAGGGAGGTCACATGACATACCCGCAGGAGGAGGAGGGAGTGCACAGTGCAGGGAGGTCACATGACATAACCGCAGGAGGAGGTCACATGACATACCCAGAGGAGGAGGAGGAGTGCACAGTGCAGGGAGGTCACATGACATACCAGCAGGAGGAGGAGGGAGTGCACAGTCCAGGGAGGTCACATGACATACCCGCAGGAGGAGGAGGGAGTGCACAGTGCAGGGAGGTCACATGACATACCAGCAGGAGGAGGAGGGAGTGCACAGTGCAGGGAGGTCACATGACATACCCGCAGGAGGAGGAGGGAGTGCACAGTGCAGGGAGGTCACATGACATAACCGCAGGAGGAGGTCACATGACATACCCAGAGGAGGAGGAGTGCACAGTGCAGGGAGGTCACATGACATACCCGCAGGAGGAGGAGGGAGTGCACAGTGCAGGGAGGTCACATGACATACCCACAGGAGGAGGAATGAGTGCACAGTGCAGGGAGGTCACATGACATACCCATATTAGGAGGGAGGTCACATGACATACCCGAATTAGGAGGCGGGTCACATGACATACCCGGATTAGGAGGAAGGTCACATGACATACCCGGATTAGGAGGGCGGTCACATGACATACCCGGATTAGGAGGGAGTGCACTGCGCTCTCCCTCCTTCCTCTGTGTGGCCCCTTTGAAGGCCGGAGGGTTGCACGTGTGGCCCCTTCGCTGTTCTAGAAAATAATAGCCAATTGGTTGCTATGGGCAACACCTTCACTTTTCCTTTTTAGAAGGTTAGATAAATCTATTCTTAGGAATCTACGAATGATGAATAAACTAACAGAATATACCCAAACAGCTCCATTTTTTTACATTAGGCAAAAAATGCAAAAATAACTATTTTATGGCAGTGAGCAGGACAGATGAAACCAGGGCATGGTCTTGGCACATTGGGGGGCATAACCTAATGTATGTGACCAGATTTTCTAATCAGGAATATTTGGAGGTATGTTGTAAACTATTTAAGATAAAGATCGCACATTATGTTTATGATATGTATACGTCCTTGTTTTAGATGCAGACTAACCAGTCAATATTCTTTAGAGACATTAAGGGGAGAAGCCTGAGCAGGTCCCAGTCATTGCACATAATTATGGATGTTAGAAAACTGGCTAGTACGTAGGAACAGCTTGTACTTTTACAATGAGTTTCCTGAAAATGGGAATCCTACCTCTATTGTGTCATGGCTCTGACATACAATACACCCATTCTATTCAGTATGTCTATAGCCGTCTATAGTATGTCAATAGTTGTCAGCATTATTATTTTAACAGCATTTTCCTTTGTTCCTGTTGTCTGCACAATGACTGCAAGATCTGTGTGAGCGGGAGGTCCAAACAGACGCTCCAAGCTCTACCTGGTCACACGCCCCTTGGCAGTCTAGCAGTCATCACCCATCACCTTTAACTCTATCATCAGCAGCAACCCCAAACCATATAATAACCCCTTAATCATTATTAACCTGCTCCCCCTCTATAACTAGTAACCCTGACCATTAACACCCTCTTCAATCAATCAACCCCCAGGTCCTGGGCTTCCCCTCCCCCCTCTCCACCATGGACGTCGTACTGACAGCTGACAGCCAAGGTGCTTCTCTTACCTTTGCTTTAACAGGTGGTGTCTGGTGACTCTGGCAAATTATTGAATTTAAATAAGTGACTCAGCTCTCACCTGACCTGACAGGTAAGTCATCAACACTACGGGCTTGGAAAGGGACAGTCAAGGCACTGCCACAAACATGGTGGTGGGAACACTCCTGGCCACGCTCAGACACTGCAAGGCACAGTAGGTTTACAGCAATTGGTTCAGAATACCATGAAGACGTCAACATTCTGATTCTGTAGACCTATCATGGGAAACCTTTCTTATGACAAGCTCGGTTATGACTGGCAGACCGGTTAGGGCACTAAAATGCTCAGCCAATCACAGCAGAGTGCAGTGCTTTGTGACAGTACCAGTGACTCAGGTATTACATAGCCATATTCCAGTGTTTGTTATAACTATACAGTATTTCCAATTGTATATGCATTTTGGTTTGTGCATTATATAACTCACCCCAGCCGTGTAGCACGTTCCCATACATTTCATGGGGCAACATGGTGGCTCAGTGGTTAGCACTTCTGCCTCACAGCACTGTGGTCATGAGTTCAATTCCCGAACATTGCCTTATCTGTGTGGAGTTTGTATGTTCTCCCCGTGTTTGCGTGGGTTTCCTCCGGGTGCTCCGGTTTCCTCCCACACTCCAAAAACATACTAGTAGGTTAATTGGCTGCTATAAAATTGACCCTAGTGTGTCTGTGTGTTAGGGAATTTAGACTGTAAGCTCCAATGGGGCAGGGACTGATGTGAATGAGTTCTTTGTACAGCGCTGCGGAATTAGTGGCGCTATATAAATAAATGATGATTTCATGGATTACTGTTAGTGTACACAATCCAGTGGCGCACGCAGGGGGTGTTTCTGAGTCTCTAGAAACCCCCCCTGCGCAGCAGCTCTCTCTCGAGTTTTTTTTTTGTTTGTTTTTTTTGGGTCGGGGGGGGGGGGGGTTTTGGTAACATCATACTTGCCAACTCTCCCGGAAAGTCCGGGAGACTCCCGAAATTCGGGTCAGTCTCCCGGGCAAGCTGGCATTTCTCCCGCATCCCAATCTCACACCGAGAATCGCATCATTGGTGATTCAGGCCATTTTGGCGGGGGCGGGATGAGGCCAATCGCGTCATTTTGGCCCCGCCCCCCGTGACACAAATTACGTTTTCGCGGGGGGCGGGGCCAAAATTACGCGATTGGCCTCGTCCCGCCTCCTCCTGCCCTCCAGTCACGCCCCCTCTCCCGGGAGTTGGTAAGTATGGGTAACATTATAGTTACCTACTTCCTGGAAATATAGTTTTGTAGACACACTTACACACAATAAGGATAATGAATACTTTTCTATTAAACTATACTGCTGAAATCTAGGTTACTGTTTAACCTTGTATTATGCTGGTAGGATCATACTTAAAAGCAACACAGACATTATATACTTTCAGAAAAAGCTAAACATGTTCCAGAGCTATTAACAGGTAACATGTTATAATGAGAGGCTCTGTGCATACTTGTTTTTTTGATTCTCTTTGATAAACTATAAAGAATAACTGGTCTATTTATGACCCCATCACGGTCACTATAAAAATGCAGTACGACTGCAATCTACCCTGCCAGGGCGGCTCTGGTTGCCCTGATGAAGACCCCACCTCCCTCCTCCACAAAGCATTTTTAAGGGGGGTGAATTTAATTTGCTGCGAGGTGCCAAGATGTGTCCTCGGAACAATTCAGGGACACACAGCCTCAATGTGTTTACTCAAATCTATGCTCATTTTCCCCTCACCTCCCATATAGATAGAGGGGCACATTTATGAATCGTCTCATAAAGTGAAAAAATAGTTTTCAATCCTTATCGCATTGATTTAACTATTTCTCAAATTTATGAAAAACGGAACACAGAAACAGCGGTTCCGATAAACTGCTGTTTCTGTGATAAAAAAAAAAAACATACTTACCCCCCTCTTCGGAATGCGCTGTCTCCGGATCTCCTCCTTGTCATCTTCGCTCCTCTTCATACATCAATTGCACATGTGCAGTTCGAAGAACTGCACATGCGCACAAACATCTCCGCTGTGTCTCTGCAACGAGAGAGAGCTGTGAGTGACAGGGAGGGATCATGTGATCCCTCCACACATGCGCTGTCCAGTTCTGCTCTTCAGAACAGAGCTGACAGCACTAAAATTTTTCATTTATGATAATGTACCCCAGCTTCAGTCAGTTTCTAACAAGTTTTTTCGGAACTTGTTAGATTGCGGCCAGGAGCAGTCACCATACTGTAGAATGGTGACTGCTCCCCAAAACGAAAAGGAATGCAAAGAAGCAGATATCCACGATATCTGCTGCGATGCACCCTTCTTAAATATGCAGGGGACACAGAGGGACGTTTTTTTATGGGTAAGTGCACGATAGTGCACTATCATTATTTGTTAGATAAGCCCCTTGAACTGAAAGACGTTACTTTGCTGAAATTGACTATTGCTGCACCTCTATGAGGACAGCGGTAAGCCCTGGTAATGGGGTTAAGGCCGGAGAAACCTCTGATTTTGTTAACCCTTTGTTAAATACCAAAAAGCAGTGAAAGAGCCTCTTGTTAAATAGACCCATAAGTGTCCACTTGCAGCAAAGTCACAGTTCCACAAGAAGTGATATCACAACGTACCACGGATTTCTGCAAAGTTAATCAGCATTATGCACAGACAAACATGTGATCCCAATTAATTAATAAAAAAGTTATGCCTAAATTGCTAGATAATACATATAGCTGTGGGCTTTTATGGCCATAAACCACTGTGTGTACAATTGTGCATAATATTTTTATTAAAATTTTGTAGGATCCACCTAGCGCTTTATTTGTATATATTATTGTTTTTCTACCTTATGGGTCTGGAGCCCATATAAAGCTGCTGGTTAATCCTATTTTAGGTTGCATTAGCGCCCGGATGTATTTGTTTGCTAGATAATACATATAGCTGTGGGCTTTTATCTGTATTAATCTTTAGATTATTGATCTAGTTTTTCTTTTGCATCTTATCATTTACTTACATAAAGTATCATAACTAAGCATTGGAAACTGTTTTGTGCAATGTTCTGCAGCTAAAGTTTGCATTAAGTAGGGCAGCTCCATCAGCACCCATTCTTCAGGACTCTCTCACTATGCTTTGTGTCTCTGTGCATGGCTCCATTCATTAAGGCATTTGCTTGCCCATTACTTCTTTATGCCAATAATGGTGTCATTTTTCTGATCGCTCCTTCCTGAAAGGAACGGGCTTTAATTGTTAATGAACAGCAAGCAATGGGGGGGATCATTATCGGAAGCTGGTGCATGCTTTTACTTTAGTGGCTGTGCAAGGAGTGCCTTCGTTAACGGTTTTTGCAGAGCGTGTTGATTAAAACATGATATATTGAACTTAAGGCAACACAAAATTATAATACATACATGGATACCAGGACTATGGCACTGGTCCCAATTTCATGATAACATCTCAGCACAGCCCACAAATACACCTTAATGGAAAACTGTGCCCATATTTTTCATAACTGTCTTTCAATACAATGATTTGCAAATAACGGTTATTTATTTTTCTGGCGGTTTATGGTGGAAATTACCACCTCTCTGGAGCATGATGAAGCCGCCACTGCAGGTGATTGTGCATTGCCGGGGAAGGTGAAAAACTCACCATACCATCACTGCATCATGCAGCCGTTTGGCTCCATCATTCATCTCACCGATCCGGCTGAAGGACCTTGTAGTTCTCATTGGTCCCTCAGCTCACACCCATTTTATTTTAGAATGGTGAACAATAGCAGCTCTCCAAGGCTAAGCGGGACTGCAGTCCAGGTGGATGGCCATTGAATTGTTGTTTGATGTAAAAACTACAGATTACCATGAAAATGCATACCACCATATAGTCCTCAAAACCCACAACACCCTCGGACCCGGCTCTTAACGTAAAAGTTGAACCTCCCATAACTGGCAACAGTCCTGATTTTTGATGGCCGAAAGGGGTGTGGCCCGTCATAAAAAGGGTCATGGCCTTGCAGGAAATGTACTTTGCTTGGTTGGGTCGCGGGCATGGCCCCAAATTTTCAATTTGGAATGTCTACAGCTATGGCCTCTTAGCCAACAGCAAGGCATCATAGGTTGAACCCCCCTAGCTGTGGAATGTGGTGTGTAAGCAAATGAGAGAATCGTCGGCCTTTTAAAAGAGTTTACTCAATTGCTTCACCTTATACTATTACAAGAGGGATTGGTGGTCCAGGTTACTACAACATCTCCATGGCCATTGTCAGGGGAATGAGTTTTGCTCCATCTAATCATATCAAATCCAAAATATTTCCTTAAAAAGTCATTCCTTAGGTCCTTTCATAGATTGTCTTGGGACTTCCAATTTTGTGGATCTCTAGTAGTTCCAACCCTATTTTAGGCTACCTTCTTCTACTGAGGGCTTCTCTCAAAGTCAACTGAGTTTCAGGTATAGCTCTGCCAAAGCAAGGCCAAACCTTCACGGACATTACAATTCGGGAGGCGATATTGAGAATAAATTCTTGTCTGCACTGAGCACAACACACACAGGTGGATTTCTAGGCTCTCAAAGGACCCTGAAGCCCCCAAAAAATTCCATCACATCTGCACACACACACTATAACACAAAGTTATGAGCTACATTAATAAAATAGTTTCTTAAAAATCACTGAATACCGATATAAAAAAACCAGAACAATTAGCAGAGCCTCTGATGGAATCCGAGTCTCAGTGACATTTCCCAAAAAGACAACATTTGAGCATGAGTGCAGATATACAACACACATTTCTGAAATATTTCTATTGTACTTGGCAAATGGCATCTCTCATGAATGTAAAAATTCAGATCCACTGACTGGGTACAGGTTGGGTCTAGAACCCCCCCCCCCCTCCCAGACTGGGTACAGGTTGGTTCTAGAACCCCCCCTCCCAGACTGGGTACAGGTTGGTTCTAGAACCCCCCCCCCCCTCCCAGACTGGGTACAGGTTGGTTCTAGATCCCCTCTCCCCAGACTGGGTATAGGTTGGTTCTAGATCCCCTCTCCCCAGACTGGGTATAGGTTGGTTATAGAACCCCCCCTCCCCAGACTGGCTACTGGTTGGATCTATACCTCCTCCCCAGACTGGCTACTGGTTGGATCTATACCTGCCCCCCAGACTGGCTACTGGTTGGATCTATACCTCCCCCCCAGACTGGCTACTGGTTGGTTCTAGACCTCCCCCCTCTGGGTACAGGTTGGTTCTAGATCCCCACCAGCCTGGGTAACGGTTGGTTCTAGACCCCCCGCCCCTTTCCCCCCAAGACTGGGTACTGGTTGGTTCTAGGACCCCACTCCCCAACTTTGCTTACACACAGACACAGCTGGAGAAAAACAAAAAACAAAAACAGGTGAATACAATGCATACATCCACCTCAAAGGAAAGAAATCGTAGATCAGGACAGGTGCAGTAAATCCACCTATAAACTACTTTAATGCAAATCATGAGAAAAATGCTATCTAAGCTAACTAACCGTATTTATTCCTTAACGTGTTTCCTGGTCATGATTATGAACGTTATAAAAACAGTAAAAACTCATAACCCCAAGGAAGCAGGAAACACAATGTCAGATGTCAAACAACCTCCCAATAAAAAAATTACACAAATTATTCTCAAAATGGGTTGAAAGTCTACTGCAGGTTATAAAAACTAATACGTTTACAAAGAAAACAATATTCCATTGAGTGGTCTACCTGCTTCTTCTAGGCTGTTGTAATCAGACCTGTCTGGCTTCTCCTGCCCTCATTCCTTAAGAAGTAGCTATTATTAGTAATTCAGGAAGTTACGGTCAAATACAACCATTGAACAAAGTTCAGTCTTCACCCTTTGACTGTAATGAGATAATAATCTTTTCTGCTTGCTTAATAATGTTGATATAAATAGAACATTTTCTCAGCATTGTGGCTCAATTATAAACATTATGCGCCCTTTGAGCCGTACGTCATAGTTAAGCCAAGGTCATGGTTTTACTTTATGGCCGCTAAAATATAAGATAATCACTATAAAGGTTTGCCCCTTTAAACGGAAGAGTGGTACGTGCATAGTCTGTAGATCACTCTTTCCAGAGCTGCTGTGTATCGGAAATTTAGGGAAAATTTCCCCACCCTTTCCAATGGTCTAGTTAGAATAATCAAAGCACCTACAAGGCCCTGGCTCAATCAGGTTTAGGGTATTCTGGGGACTTTCCTCATTTATGAACCTTTGGAGCCTCATTAGTGATGGAGGACCTCCTGCAAATGCATCTCTTCCAAGATGATCTAGACGCCAGTTGAGAAGACAATGCTATCAGATCATAGAATATTATTCAATGTGTTGTTTGTAGAAGTTGAGAGGTCTAAAGTTGGAACTAAGAGAGCTGCAATTGACATAAGGGGTATTTGTGGCCCCATGGGTGTGTAGGTGGATGGGTGGTCGGGCACCTGTTACTCACCACGGCCTTAGTTTAAATACTTGTCCGATACACAGATGACAGTATAGTTTAGATAAATAGATGATGATGATGATGTATATGTATTCACTAAATACCAGGTATATTTTACTCATGTATTTTTGGTTGTTTTTCAGTTAAATGAATTTGTACCTGGCTTCTTAAAAAACAAACAAAAAAACCAACATGTTAAATTATGCATATACCTTAAAGTTTATTGCTCGTCTATTGAAATAAAGTACACGGGCTGAATTTGCATAGAGAGACATGCACAGAGAGCATTGTTCAATGGGAAGGTAGAAGTGCATTTATATTACTTGACTTAAAGCAGATAGCATGTTATATAAGAGGTATATTCTATTAAAATGGATTTTTACTTCCTTATTATTCAGTTGACTTTTGAACGGGGAAATTAATCTTCGGTCATCTCTTCTCTGGGGTTTAGAAGCCTTGGGTTCACATTTCAGAGACACCAGACACTTGGGTTTTTATTTTCTAGCAGCGTTAACCTCCAGCGCAGTGGTTAATGGTGCAGCTGGCAAGCTCAGGGCTGTAAGATGCATACTTGCAACGCCACAGTATAAAAAAAAAATCAAAAAACGCACAACAAATAGGGCACTGTTCCTCCATATTATGCAAATGCGGCTGGACGTCTATTAACACTTGGAACACAAAAGAGCGACTCTTTCCAACAAGACCCAAGTCTGTCATTATTCCTACATACAATGAAGTACTTCGCTGACCAAGAGACTGCATTTAATAATGTATAACAGCTCCTGTTACCTACTGTAGACAAGTAAGCGCATAAGTTCATCAACTAAAAACAAAATTGTTGCTTATATTCGGAATGTAACAAAGTCTCAAACAACACTTATTTTTTTAAATTTTTCTTTGCTACAAGTATTGTTAAAATCTTGGCCGTCCCTGGGCTATCCCAATTAGAGAGATTATATAGTCAAGCATCACTTTTTCAGCCCACGGACTTTGTACGCGGTCCCTCTGGCAAGCGAGTACAAAAGTCCCATTGTCTGCTTTGTTGTGATGTTTACCCACGGGCTTTCGCGATGAAAAGACGCACTGGGTACCATTTATCTCGGCAAGAAAAGCTTTGTCTGAGGGAGACAAAACGGTGGTAAAAATAATTAAAGGACTGCGCTGAATTTTAAAACATCCTTTACAAAACAGCCATATTCTATAGCTTTAAGCTACGACAAGGTGAACTTCCGGAAGGCCGGACAGGTGCAACGAGTCACAGGTCGTGTTGTAGAATTCATAGGAAGCAGATAATAGAAATTTAAGGGTTTCCCTGTCAATGTAGATCGTCTAAGTAAAGCATCATTTTCCCTTTTCATGCATATAATTCCATTTATCAGAGGAGTTTATTTCTGCATTACCTTTCTGCAACGGGTAGGGGGCTTTTAATGTAAGTGTTGGAGAGGGAGGAGGGATGTCAATGGACGGGGAGGTGATTGGCTCTTGATGTAATGTGGTTGGTCTATAAGCCATTAATTTTATAGTAGGGTGGGGGCTAATCATTTAATTGTGTGTGGGAGCTTCTGTTTTATTGGTGGGGAGATATATTTGAGATGAGGGCTATATAATTGATAGTGGGGACTATTTAATTTAGTACTGGGTTTAAGGTAGGTATGCTATTATTTTAAGATAGTATTACTTTAATGTTGGGATAGTTTGGGGGCTATCAATTTTACGTGGTGCACAGTTTGGGGAGAATAATCGTTACTTCTTAAATGTGAATACCAATTAATGTTTAAAGTAAATAGGTTTGTTTATTAAATGTGAATGCTATAAATTTAATGTTCGGGTTGTTTGGGAGGTGGGAGGCTATATGTCTATTTATAAAATGTGAAGGTTATTCATTTAAAGTTGGGGCTGGTTATAGGGAAGGAGGCCTAATAACATGGGTGCTTTTTATATCATTTCAGAATTAGATGGGGCAGGAGGCGGCCTAGAGGGTTGACTCATGACTCATCAAGACACCAGTCCATCAAGCTCAACCTATTTTGGATCTCCTGCGATCCTGCTCTTATATTTGAAATTGATCCAGAGTAAGCAACCGCCAATCTGTTTGAATTGTGAAAGTCCCCCCAGACCCAATATTGCAGTCCTATTTTTACCCTATATCCCTTACTATCCTTCCTTTTAATTAACGGTCATATCTCTGGATACACTTTTCCGCAAAAAAAAAATTTGTCTAACCCTTTCTTAAACATATCTATTGAATCTGTCATCACAACCTTCCCTGGCAGTGAATTCCATATCTTGACTGCCCTTACTGTAAAGAACCCCTTCCTTTGCTGGTTGTGAAATTTCCTCTCCTCTAACCTTAGGGGGATGACCCCGTGTCCTGTGTATAGTCCTTGGGGTAAAAAGTTCCCATGAAAGTTCCGTATTGACCCTTAATGTTTTTGTACATAGTAATCATATCTCCTCTTAGACGCCTCTTTTCTAAAGTATACATGTTTAAACTAGCTAACCTTTCCTCATAACTTAATGACTCCATACCCTTTATCAATTTTGTCGCCCTTCTCTGAACCCTTTCTAGTTCCACATTGTAAGAGACCCCCACAAATCATTCACTGGAAAAAAAAGTACTATCTTAAGAACTTCCTCTGCTCTGTCCCTTTGCACCTCCCTACAGGGGTAAATTAAATACTACAACTAACCCACTTTCAGAAATACCTTCCACAAACATACTGCATCCTATAAAATGTTTCTATATACGTGGTGTCGTTTGGGAATCTAGTCAATGCATTTACTACCTGTCCTGTAGGAGTCACGTCTGGACCCACTCCGTCGATAAACTCTAGTAACCAGGCTGGCATGTTCTTTGCCTATAGCAGCCCCCTTAAAATAAGCTATGCTTATCTGCCACCAGGACTTACACAACAAAGGTGTTTATCAGCAAACGGATACGCGATACCAACCTAGGAAAGCACAGGGATAAAACAGGACCGAATTCCACAGAAGGCAACGTCAATCAGGCCGAATTCAGCAATTGGCCAATGGATGTGTGGGACATGGGCCTCAGTCCATCTCCTTTCCAGATTAATATTCAGTTATAAGACCCTCACAGCTGTAAATTAGTGGCCTCTGACCACGTGTTTTTTTGTTTTTTTTGGATTACTTATATAGCCTCAAAATGCCTATCCATTACTCCGTAGTGTGCCCATATTGGTTCACCCAAGTACATCAGGACACACAGTCATGGGTATTGCCGTCACTCCCAGTTGTCTCCGCAGGTACACCAGCCGCTAAGCCCAGCTCAACTGTTTTCTCGCAGGGCGCAACTTCTTTCAGTTTAAAACCTCATTTAAAAACCTCACCTACAATGGAAATGGATGATTAATGTAGAGCCCCGCTTCCTCGACTACAGGAAATGTCAGTAGTGTGAAAAAGTAGATGCTAATTAAAACCACGGAAGCGATATAATTCCTCCTGTGAGTGACAGAGTGTGACAACCTGTAGTCAGGACAACATGAGAATTTTTATAGCACAAGATAATATATTACCAGTAATTTGAGCCCTCTGTAAAGGCGAGGAGTGGGATTTTCTGGTACGGAAATCAGGTATCGTCTAATCTAGTAGAAAACAGGGACGTTGTAATAGTTTTGCATAATGAAAGCTTGGGAGAACTAGCCCCCTTCTGTTATAAACGAAACTAATGATCATGATCCTAATTAAAAATTAGATTTTTCTTGATTTAAAGTAGAAAATAACTGAAGAAGTCTGTGGGCCTTGGGCTTAAATGTAAAGACGTGCCGATTACGTATGTACAAAGATGCCACTGCCCACTCGCATTTCCACACCTATATTGTTAGTTGCACGCATCTTAAGGTACACATCTTTAATCTAGTGTACAGGGCAAAGAGGCAACAATCATCATCATCAATTCGGTACCTTGAACCCTCAGAAGATAAGTTTAGCTTTAAGGCACGCTGAATTTAATTCCAAGAATGACAGGTTACTAAATGTCCATGCAGTAAACTAGCATCAAGGGGGTATATTTGAAAGGGGAAAAAAAAAAGAACAAGTTAAGTCTTAAAACGTCCAGCACAGACTTGCCGACTTCTGTAGATTTTCATTGAAGTTACTATGTATATAACTTTATTAGTTCATTTATATAAATTCTTGTTGCTATATTTCATTTTGAGAGTTGTACCCCCATCACCTCACGTATTCCTCTCTCTCTTCTGTCGTCCCCTATATATTATTAAAATAATTAAAATATGCTAGTTAGGGATATTTTAAAAATGAAAAACATGACTGCATTTCATTCTAAAAATGGTCTTGTGATCAGTTCCCTTATTGCTGGGAGGATCCACAGCAGATGCTTCTAACGTCTCGGACCGCACCTCTCCTTCCGTCTACTAGACAGTCTACGCCAGTGTTAGTTGGCTCTGCTCCGATTTCCAGCTTGAACCATATATGTTAGCCAGCAGGGGCATCCTTACGACTATACCAATGAGCACAGGCATAAAAATGATTATACCACCCGGCAGAGACAAACCATACCATGATATCACCAGAGGCGGAACTAGTGAACTGTGGGCCCCGATGCAGGGAATCGGGGAAGAGGGAACCGGGGCTCACAGCTCATTAGTTCCCCGCTAGCGGGCCCCATTATCTCAGTGGGCCTCGGTGCACAGCACCTGCTGACCAATGATCGTTCCGCCACTGGACACCGCCCAGCAGAGGCACCGACATGACCATTCACCAATACAATAATATAATCTGTTGGCACAGGACAGACATTAAAAGGACAAAACTTTGCTTGTACAATGGGGCCATTAACCTGTACCCAAAACTATTAAAATCATACACAAACAGAATAGCTCTCAAAAGGTCAGTAAGGATCATTTATGAATGGCAAAAGATAGCTAAATGCAATGCTTTAACGTGTCACATGAAAGTCCAACCAACTTCCTTTCAGGGCCCAGCCATTTAAACTCTTAACGTTCCCGTTTTCCCACATAAAATCCTGCTATTTAGCCTGACTTGTGTTTTACGTTACTTATGAGAGTGAGAGGATACTGGGGCCGTCGTTGGTAACTATATCACTTGTGTGTCTTCTGGGTCGCGGTGAGCCTAGAAATGCACTTTTTGAAGTGTAACTTGAAAGTGCGAAACGCGTCCCAGTGGGGACAGGACCTGAACCTGAGCACCTTTAGAAGTCCTGGAAAAATAAAGTATTTCTGCAGCAATATAAAAGGCTGTGTTGCTCCAGCAAAAGCAAGGTTTACGTTAGCAAGCTGTGCTTGGGCAAAAATAATATATTAATGACACGGTGCCAATAAAGTCGGTGGTAATTGTTTTCACGATTACCACCATTCCACCACCGAGGAGTACTACACTTAAATTCCCAATGTGGGAAAAAACGATTGTAATATAAGCAGATTTACCTCCAAACCGATGCTGTAGGTCTCCGATGGCAGCAGGATGGTGACTCAAAGTTATCATCATCGGCATTTATTTATATAGCGCCAACATATTCCGTAGAGCTTTACAATTGGGATTCCGACTATTCAGGTGTCCGTCAGTAGATTTTCAAGTCATTGCGACTTGTATCACTTTTAATTTAAAGCAGCAATGTCGGGTTAAGTGTTTAAACACTTAACCTGCGGGGTCCTGACATTGCCGCTTTTAAATTAAAAGTGATACAGGTCGCAATGACTTGAAAATCTACTGACGGACACCTGAATAGTCGGAATCCCAATTGTAAAGCACTACGGAATATGCTGGCGCTATATAAATAAATGCCGATGATGATAACTTGGAGTCACCATACTGCTGCCATCGGAGACCTACAGCATCGGTTTGGAGGTAAGTCTGCTTATATTACAATCGTTTTTTCCCACATTCTGAATTTTAGTGTAGTACTCCTCGGTGTCGGAGTTATCTGTACCGTTAAAAAGTACCCAACCCAACAAAGTACACACTAGTGTAACAATTATGGCACCAAAAGAAATTATTGTGCAAAACCCAGCCTGCTAGTCTCACCTGTATAATGTTCCACCAAATACTAGACAAATCTTATTCAGGTGAACCCCTCCCTGCAGTACATTGGAGAGACCTCTGTGCTGTTAATCATCCCAAATACAGTGCAAAGCTTTATCTGAGGACCCCCCTATCTCCCCATATACGATGCAGAGGAAATTGTAGCCCATACCCCAAAAAAAAATGATTGTATTCAAGTATGCTGTGAATTTAATACAACATCATGACTGAACATGTAAATACATTACTGAAATTGACACCCTTACAACGTAACGAGATTTACATCACATTTTCATTTATGGTCTGACTTTATAATCTTCACACAAAAGATAATCTTTTTTTATCTATAATTCTATATGCATCCTAATATATTTAATATTATTTTAAATACATCAAAACAAATGTAATTTAGTAGCAACAATCCCATCCCTGTAAAGTTATATCTACCCCGTGTGTTCGTGCATACACCCAACAATCCCGATCTTTGAGGGAGAGTCCCGATTTTCAGCAACAAAACAGGGACGTGGCTACCTGAAAAAATTGCCTCTCAGCACACGATACTGGTGTGACCTGATTGGACAGGGATGTGGTTTTGTCTGATCAGAAAATGGCCCAAAGTCATATCAGGAGTGACTTAATTTCACATATCAATCTTTTTTTAAAATATTTTTATAGGTTTTAATTATATTGGTAGATTTCTGCTAATTAATGCGCTTTCCCATATAAATTGCACCAGTCTATCACAGAACACATGGGCTGATACCACAGAACACACGAGCTGAGGCGGGATTACCGGCACCTCTAGGTCTTGGGGAGCTACCCGTTAAACTAGGAATTACCCGCAAAATATCCAGCACAAATTCTCCTTTTGGCATGTGGGCCTATCTCCGGAGCAGCTCATGCGACTGCTTGGGGCCCGGTGATGATGGGGCCCTCAGAAAAGCTTTGCTGCTCTTCAGGAAGGGCAGTGCCAACATCTTGCTGTGGGGTCCAGTTAGTGGTGTTACACCCCTGAGGAAAGCACAATATATGGCATATTTTTGCACTTTGCTCACAATTACGTATAACAAGGACCATTACAATATTCCTAGCTCCTTCTAGAAGTGACCAGATTTAGCACCACTGACAGGGGCAAACACAGGATTTGTAGAGGGGGGTTTCCACACCACGCCGCCAGTGGGCGTGACCAGCATGCATGGGGGCGTGGCTATAAATTTAGGCAGTGCTTGGCTGCTCTCCAACTCTTCCTATCCCCATAATATACATGGACAATACCACGTGTACTACTGCATGCAGCTCTCCCTTTTCAAGCAGAGCTGTGTGAAGCGAAAGCAGGGTCCAGCCACCTCAATTATACAGTGCCCCAGGCTTGGAGAGGGGTTTCCAGGCACTAGGACCCCCCCCCCCCTCCCCTCTACTCGGTTTGCCTATGCCTCAAGAGGTCTGAATTATTACATTGTCATAAATTATCCTTAGAGCCCATAATTCCTGCACAGGTGACCAGGAGAGATTAACTGGTCCTGAAAACCACCTCACATTAAAGCCCAATTTTCCGCTTCCTGATTTTCCACTTTTATTTTGTTTTACAATCCCCTCATTACCCAACACGTTTCATATACAACATTTCCAGATTTTACATGACTCTCTCTCACATTTCCCATATATGGTATTTCCTACGGTTTCCAAAGTTCATCTGCTTGTTCAAATTGGAATAATTTTCTTTTCCTTTTATCGAGTTACAATTTTAATTTACCTCACAGACGTATATTTTTCATGGAAAGTCGCCTTTGTGGAAATTTGTCACGCTGAGCAAATCATTTGCTCAACGGTAAACAGTCTTGAATATTTATTACTTGAAGTTTGAGTTAATTTTTACACTTTCACTGATTTTACACCAACTTTTGGTCCCTTAAAATTTAATGTTCAAAAATAAAAACTAGTCTTTTGACTTTATACAGGTGTGAAAATAGTTATTTTTGCACTTCATAAAATTACCTCTTCACTCAGCGTCTCGCTCTCGACGTGGCGAAGGTTGTTCTTCGCCTGCACGTAGATCTCAGACGTGTGCTGGCCCTCAGGCGGGTTTGGCGCTGGATAGCATGGAGGTGGCGGCAGTCTAGGATCCGGCGCAGGTGGCAAAGGCGGCGGAAACGCTGGTGGAGGTGGAGGGGGGATAACCGAGCCGTCTCCTTTCTTGTTAGCGTTTGGTTCTACTTCAGGATTCAACAAGTCCATGTACGTCTGCATATCAGTGATGGCCGTTTCAGGAGGCCCTGAGAGAAAACAAATACAACCATATTGCGTTAGCACTTCAAGAGATAAAATTAAAAAATGTCTCCATGGCACAACTAATTTTTATACTACAACTGGTAGCCGATGGGTTACTCTGTGGATTATAGAGGGTGCATGGAAGTTTAATACTCTAGAGAGCCTGGACAAGCCAACATTGAGTCTTTATAAACCAACACAGGCTTATAAGCTTGTGACATAACATTTTATTACGGAGGAAAAACAATTGTGTGACCCGGTGACCAGAGCTTTTCTCCGATCTATATTTCTCTCCGTTTGAAACAAAAGCCTTTTGTACTAGGAAAAGGAGACTGCACGAAAATCCTAGAAAGTGTAGGAAGAAGAAACAAAAAACAAAAACCAGGTGTGTGTTTTAAATATAGCACCTGTGAAACCAGAGGAAAGGATATCAGAGCCGTAGCGGGGGCGTGTTAGTCTTTTAACAGATTAAATGTGAAATAAATTAACAGTGACGTATAAAACTGTAAATATTTTAATTGTGGATAATACCAAGAGAGACGTCATAATAGGAATTGCACAGGCAGATAAATGGCACATACATATAACTGGTTTGATCTCAGATTAGCAAACAGTGGGATTTAATGCAGTGGAAGATAATACCGTGGTCATTCAAGTAGTTTTGCTTTTGTTCAACAGGATGAATACGTAACCTCTACTGCCCTGGCCTAATTTCATGTCCTGACCAGTTACGTAATAATCCACTCACTTACACTTCTACAATGAATGTGCACCAGATACACTTGTACAAGGTTTACACAGTGACTCAACAAGAAACGTCTTGAAATTCTCTGTAGCAATCTGTAGACAAGTGACGTGGTGCAAACAGCACAAGTTCCAAGACTTAAGTTGTAGCAACCAATCAAATGTCGTCTGTGTTCCCCAAACCAAGTCCTCATGGCCCCCTAACAGTGCAGGTTTTCCAGGTGACTAGTGAAATAATTATACCACCTGTGGACCTGTTATAATGTGTCAGTCAGTAATGACTACACCTGTGCTCCAACAAGGAGATCTGGAAAACATGCACTGTTAGGGGGCATATGAAGACTGGGTTGGGGAAACCCTGGTCTAGTCAAATTTAGACCAATGGTCTGTACGAATTGGGGTGTGGGCTAAAATGTCATGAATTTCAATCTAGGAATGTTGGGGGAGGGGGGGTATACAATATTAAAGGGGTTGTCCTGTCTGAAACAAATTAAAACATATTTACAATACAACAAGGCACCTATGAACTTTAGTTCAGAAGATGCAGCAGATTACTGTTCAGTAATATTGCTTAGTTTGGTTGCATTGGGTAATGGACACGAATATGCAGCCATGATACAATCTGGTCCACCCCCTCTGACTTTAAACTTCATTACGTGTCATCTGCCAATATTGGCTCTTTCCAGACAGGAATAAAAACACTGCTTGCTGCAGCCATATTGTCGTTGATGATGTCACAGGGAAGAGACTGTTCTGTTCATGCAATGGATGATGGCAGTTGTAGTTCACCGACAGTCATCGCACACAGTCCTGCGATGTACCTGCATGTCGCCCTTCCTTCACCAGGTCTGCGGCTTGAAAAGATACAAAGCCATAAAACAACGGAGTGATTTACAACATCTCCGACAAAAAGGTATTTCCGGGATCACTTTAATTAAAGCAAAAACAGACGTGTTTCTTAAGCAAATATTAGCTTTAGTACAGTACTATTTAAAGGCAGATTCACCCTTTCGAGAGTACCTGTTACCATCACACAGTGCGGACAGCCAAAAATATTGGCAGCTTTGCACTTTTTTTTCAAATGACAATTTTCTCTACACATAAGGTGAAATAACAACAGTATATGGTTTGTACAATTCTTTCTTTGCTAATATTACAGAACCTTTGTTTTTGATTATGAAGCGAATACTTAAAATCCTTTTAAAATCAGTAAATGAAAAGAAATAGCACTAACAACATAGACTTAAGATTAGTAGCAGCCTTTGGCTAAAGTAAATGCAATGAACTATTTCCAATAACCATGGACGAGCTTCCTGCACCTCTACTGGCAGTTTGGTCCCCTCTTCTTGTGTAAACGTCTCCAGTTCTCCCAGATGTGCAGATTCCATCTCCGAACTGTTGTTCTCAGATCTCTCCACAGTTCTATAGGATTTAGATCTGGAGTCATTGCCGGTCATTTCAGCGTCTTGTCCTGAACAATTCCAGAGGGCTTTCTGTGCGTTTAGGGTCAGTGTCCTGCTGGAAGACCCATGAGCTTCGACTAGGACGGAACCTTCTGACACAGGGTTCATTATGGAGCTCCAAAAGGTCAAGGTAATCTTCATACTTCATGCTTTGTTAGCTATTGTGACACAATGCCATGGTTCACCACTGTGCTGTTTTGCAGGCTGCTGTAAATGTGTTGCTTTATGTTTGCTCTTCAGTGTAGTACAAAGTGTTTTTCAGCATGCATAGCCCAGCTCCTGGTCTCCATGTTCTGCTTGTATGAATGAGCACATGCACCATACTTGCCAACTTTTCCTCGTTTCTTTTCGATCAAAGAAATGCGGGAGTCTCCAGGCAACTATGCGCTAAAGAAAAGCAGCTAATGAATCTCTAGAGACTGAAGTGTCTTTTACATTTCTGTCTCCATTACTGAAGTCATGTTGTCTTACCTGTCAGTCTTTGATTCAATCTTGGTCTCCATGAAAATGGCCACCTCCATAGGCATCAATACATGGACATAGAACACAATTTCTGAGCTGTGTCATCATGTCACAGATGGCGAAGCCAACCACGTCTTGTACTGGCTCAGCATCAGGGAGAATGCCAGACTCTTCAGGGAGTGAGAGAGATCACCCCTATTTTAGGGAGTCTCCCTGACGTTCAGGGAGAGTTGACAAGTATGACTTACACAGACACTACACTTTGACGCACACATTTACAGACATCCATTGCTAGATGCAGCACAGCAACCCGAATACATCACTGAACCGCCTCCATGTTTGACTGTAGGGAAGATGCTCTTTTGTGTGCAAGCTTCATTTTGCTTTCTGTATACATAGGGGTGATGTGCTATAACAACATGATCTAAAACAATTAATATCTTGCCTAAATTCTTTATTTAAAAAATAAAAGCATTTTTTTTTCTGGAACTAACCCCGGCTGTCACTATCCTGATATAGGAGAACAGTGGTGGACGGTGGTATTTGTACCACTACTGTCCATGGTAAATAGGCTTCCCCATGGCGACGAGAGCCCTGGTCAAAACCATTGCCAGTGATGCCCAACGGCCCAGGGGTTTGGTAAATAGGGAAAGGCCTTAAATCCAACAACTGTGTGATAAAAAAAAAAACGTGTCAGGCGCTGATAACGTTCACACCTGAAAATGGGTGACAGAGACGGGTCCCTGAAACGCATTTCTATCTTATCCATTAAATAAAACAGCACTGAGGTTTTTGCAATGAAATATGACGTGAGTCCCTATTTGCCTTCTGCATTTATTTATTTTATTTTAAAATGGTGAAAGGGCATCACCAAGACTTAGCCAAGCACCATGTGGATTATACCAGGTAGTGGAGTGTGGTGATTCACATAACATTTATACCTTGAAGTATAAGATCCACATTTTTAGGTGTTATAAATGGTGGGATACTTGTTAAGTATGAGGGCTCCAGTTTAGAAACACTGTCCAAACTGCCGATTCCAGACAACCGTCTGCGCGGTCACCAGTGTACACGATTCCAGCTTTCTGGTGAACAATAATCATACCCATAACAAACGCCTAGACGGGGGCCACTTTCTAACTATCCCCGTAGAAGGATTCAGAGCGGTTTCTCCAAATGCCTGGCTAACGTGTTCATTTAATGAACACGTCAAGCGCTACGGAATTTGCTGGTGCTATAAAAATAAATGATGATGATGATTGATTACCATTGGCTGGGTAGCAGGAGATTTGAAACAGCGGAAACATCTAATGTTTGTCACGTATTCAGACAGATCCGCTGACATAAGCAGATAAGATAGCTGCTCTAAGTATTATATGCAGGGCGGCAGCTGGAACCAGAGTTTGCACCTCTATTAAACTAGACCACAAGACCAGCGCTAATCCCAATGTATAAATAATCACACCCCAATCAAACTATCTTTGAAAAAAAAAACATACATCACATCCACCTTTCTAATTTACAACATATATTTAATACTATGCACAAATAAAAAACAAATAATAAATGTAATTGAACGCTACAGTTTAAAAATGACATATAAAACACTAACTTTACATATGTAATACAGGATTGTAATCTAACAACAATGAAATCGTTACTACGTAACTCCCATTCTCCAATTGTCACGCTGGCGGGGAAGTTCCGTACTCACCCGCAACACTAGGTACACTTGAGATCCTTCGTACCAAGATAATCGATGATATACAGATGGAGGTCAGCAGCCTGATCTATAATCCACTACAATAAGACACGAATGGAAAAACGGCTGTCAATGGAGTAGCTGCGTCTCCTCATCTCAAAGCACAGTATCAGCGGGAAGATATCCAGACTTACCTGTAGTGTTAGATTCACTCTGAGATACTTAGTTGTGTACCGGGTCATGCAGTGTATTAAGTTGGCACGGAGAGCAGCACTTCCTGGGCTGCCGAACTGATATAAAATTAAAGCCGCTGTCACTAGTATACGATCTCCCAGGAAGTGTGTTGTTTCCATTCAATGGTTAGGTAAACAAATACCATTCGCAGTACACAAACAGCTGTTCAATAATTATACTGGCATAGAGCCACCAACGCGTTTCGTTATAGTAAATATAACTTCATTATAGAAAAGTGCACACGGGTACAAACTCACAAGCTGGTATTCGTACTGTCCCTTTAAGACTCTAGAAGGTTTGGGTTGCAAAGTGCATTTAGTAATACTACAATGGGACTTGTACATAAAAATACAGAGTGTTGTGGCCATTGTGTCTCTAAGCTGGGTCCCAGCCAATCCCAGCTGCATCTCAGCCTATACCTGTTGGTGATGTCCTCCCCACCACCCCACGCCCACACAGGGGTCCCAGCCTGCTCCACACACACCAGAACCCGCAAAAACACCAACATGGATGAAATACAACCTATAAAGAGGCTACTAGCATTTATTACATGGCTGATTAAATCATTGGTGGCAAACTTTGACACACAGTAAGATGTTTAAAGGGATCGTTCACCTTAAAAATCGGGGGTTTTCAAAACTTCTCTGGTGCCGTGACACACCTGACTACACACCTTCCATGAATTTACATTTTCATGACACGTGCTATACTTTACATATTGTAGCAAAATAAACCATGATCATAAATAAATCAATAATGCTGAGCAATAATACCTTTATTATATTTACATAAATTACAGACATTTGAATTTAGTTACCAGGGACAATTTGCTGCCTCGCCGGACAACAGTCCTCATCTTCTCACGTTTACGGAATTATTACAATGTACGTTTTGCATTTTAAAGCAACAATGTGTCAAAAATAGAAAGTCATCTATTAGCCATCATCTTAAAGCAGAGGGAAATTAATGTACTACTGCTATAGATAAATATAACTTCACAAAAACAAGTTGAATGTATGCATTTTAATTTTCACAGAAGCGCGTTTCACCCTACAATCTTCTTTCCTTAGTTTGTCAAGTGCCTTGACTCATTACCCTGCTGGGGGACCCTGCTCCTTCCACTATATAACTTTTAGTCTGTGGCTTCCTGCTGCCTCCATCCCCCTCCTTACATCATGTCACTGCCCGTCACATGCAGTACTGTCCTCACTAACACATCACTCATCTCCTGATATACTATGTGCTGCTGGGGATCCTGCTCCTTCCACTATATAACTCTCAGTCTGTGGCTTCCTGCTGCCACCATTCCCCTCCTCACACCATGACACTGCCCCAATCACATGAAGATTTGTCCCATTGTTGCCAACTGCCCTTAAGTTCCAGAGACAGTCCCATGGTTTAAAACATGGTTGTCCAACCCGCGGCCTGCGGGCCACATGCGGCCCAGCATGCCTGTAAATGTGGCCCAGCAGGAGTTTTGGTTGTGGCAAGAGGGCAGCACTGAAAAAAAAAAAAAAAAGAAAATACTTACCTCGCGGTCACGTCAGCTGTTACCCTCATCGGAGGCTGCTCCATGAGCCATTTTTCCCACCACCCAATCTTTAAATCTCTGTAGATTTCTATTAGTCCTCCTGATGCTCCCTATATCGGTGACCATTTCAAACTGGTCAATAAAAAAAATGATTCATGGGTGCAGAAAGAGAGGAAAAAAAAGTTTTTGCCATTTAATTCCCCGAACCACACTAAGGGGCAGATGCAGGTAAGTTAAATTGTAGCTGGTAACGGGACTACTGCTTTAATCATGATTTTGCAACAGGTTTCCTAACTCTTACTAACTTCATTTCCAAATAAGTTTAATATGTTAACTATGTTTTCTATGGTTTTTTTGGATGATCAGCTATCGTTGGGGTTAGTGTATTTTATGTGCGGCCCAAACCAACTCGTCGTCTTCCAATGTGGCCCAGGGAAGCTAAGAGGTTGGACACCCCTGGTTTAAAAGATATACCCATGGAAAAGTATTTCTTTTGAAATGTCCTTTTTGAGCATTGATGAAGTACACACTGCAAAAATCCAGAATTTTATATAATAAACCCTTCTTTCACCACTTTATTACAGAGGAAAATCTTTTCTCTCTATGTAGTACAATGGTGTAGCCTAATTTAAAAATAAAAAAAACCTTATTAGACGATGCTCTTTTAATGGGCTCTACCACGAACTGACATTGAACTGAACTGACTGGGAGGGTCAACACCCAGTCAGCCAATCACAAAAGGCTAGCGTGGGAAACTGCTTGTTATTGGCTGAGTGAGTATTGACCTTCTTGGTCAATGGAATTGGTGTGGCTCTGTAAGAAGCTGGTCACCACTTAGGGGCCCCTACGTTCTCTGTTCACCTGTTCTAGCGCCCCTGGTTATGGCACTGGTAATTCATTGATGGGTAGCGTACGCCAAGATCCTTTGAGACTGATTCAACGAAGATCCAGCACAGGTAGATTCCCTCCTTCTTCCTTGCAGGCCCAGGTGCTGGAGATGGTGAATCAGCAATAACTCACCAGCAGCCAATCGGAATTCTGGAAGGTGAGCCAATCAGGGCAAACTTCTGCCTGTTTGAATTTTTGACACCGCAGCTACATAAGCCATTGCGTCCGGTGCCAGAGAGGTCACTCCAATGGCGGAGCTGAACACAGTAGATGGTGGGGGACATCCAGTGCTCACCAGCGAGAGGCAGGCAGAGGAGAGAGGACATCCAGAGTGCCGGGAAGGAGCAAGAGGACCAGAAGGCAGCAGCGGCAGGGAGCCCCTATCAGGGCTGAGAGCGCCCCTGGAACGAAGACAGAAGATCCCAGAGCGTAGGTAATCCAGGGCTACGGTCTGGGAGTTTGTACTGGCACTAAGCCAGGTAATATTTAGGAGGTGTCCTGCATTTGAGACTGCGCTCGTTCTGTCCCCATTGTAGGTTTAAGCAGCCATTATGTGGTGTACCCATTATTGTATGGTTTAGCCATTCAGTGGCCACGTTAGTGTATTGCACGGTATTGTTTCTGTTTAAATATTTTCCCCTATAGGATCCAGAAGTCAGGCCCCCATTAAAGGTAGGCTTTTGGTATCGGTAATGTCTGTATTTTGTGATTTGCACCGTGGAATGCTGGGGTGAGTTAGAGCAGTGCACCCAGCAGTATTAATAGTAATATTAGTTGTGCAGCGACCGATCACATAGTTTGTTGGTAGGATCAGGGTGCCGTTCTGCTGTTATTGCCAGAGTTAACGCCAGTATGGGAGGCACATTTGAGCAGGGAGCTAGCTCTGTGGGGTGGTTGTGTGTCGTGTCGCCCTTGTTTCTAGGTCCCAAGAGGCACCGTGCAGACAGCTACGAAGAGGAAGCGACCGTTTCCCCAGTGAGTACCATTTTCCGGTTTCATCTCACTCTTGGTAGGGTCCTCACCCATATATACCATCTGGCAGACCTACCAACTCCATATACATCTAGGAGCCCTTCTATTCAACCTTATTACCATAAGGATGTTATGGAGAATTTCTGTGAGGTTTACTAAAGTGTTAGACTTGTGAATGTATTTGACACACTGAGTGTTGCTAATAATATAATATACATTTTATAGGAGTCCTACTGATATATATATTTGTCTCTCTGTTACATTATAATTGATACTATAATTCTTATTTATCATCCTCTGTATAAAATTCGGGTGTTATTCCTATGGTTATAAGTCACTACAGTATATATTTTTATACACATTTATATGTTTTTATCTTTTATTATTATTGATGAAGTGCTAAAAAAAATTTTTTTTTTTTTTACTTCTCTGGTATCAGCGCTCCCCTGCCTTTTCTTTTTATCTTATGTTTGAGATAACACATCAGTCAGAAAATTCTTCAGTGTCTACCTAGCCTAACGCGGCCAATTGAATTACCCCCATTTGGGATGCGACTAATTTCTTTTAGCACATACACAGGACAACATAACACAGCACAGCAAACCGAACAACAACAGCCAGTCTCCTACACAGTAAATAATCGCACTTATCACAAGACAGATATTGCACAGATATCCCCCCCACTGCTAGACCTATATTTTACAGATATCCCCCCACTGCTAGATCTATATTGTACAGATATCCCCCCCACTGCTACACAGCTATTGCACAGATATCCCCCCCACTGCTAGGCAGATATTGTACAGATATCCCCCCCACTGCTAGGCAGATATTGTACAGATATCCACCCCACTGCTAGGCAGATATTGTACAGATATCCCCCCCACTGCTAGGCAGATATTGCACAGATATCCCCCCCACTGCTAGGCAGATATTGCACAGATATCCCCCACTGCTAGACAGATATTGCACAGATATCCCCCCCACTGCTAGGCAGATATTGTACAGATATCCCCCCCACTGCTAGGCAGATATTGTACAGATATCCACCCCACTGCTAGGCAGATATTGCACAGATATCCCCCCCACTGCTAGGCAGATATTGCACAGATATCCCCCACTGCTAGACAGATATTGTACAGATATCCCCCCCACTGCTAGGCAGATATTGTACAGATATCCCCCCCACTGCTAGGCAGATATTGTACAGATATCCCCCACTGCTAGATTTATATTGTACAGATATCCCCCTCACTGCTAGGCAGATATTGTACAGATATCCTCCACTGCTAGACAGATATTGTACAGATATTCCCCCCCCACTGCTAGGCAGATATTTCACAGATATCCCCCCACTGCTACACAGCTATTGTACAGATATTCCCCTACTGCTAGATCTATATTGTACAGATATCCCCCCAATGCTAGATCTATATTGTACAGATAACTTCCACTGCTAGACAGATATTGCACAGATATCCCCCCCACTGCTAGACAGATATTGTACAGATATCCCCCCCCCACTGCTAGACAGATATTGTACAGATATCCCCCCCCCCCACTGCTAGGCAGATATTGTACAGATATTCCCCCCACTGCTAGGCAGATATTGTACAGATATCACCCCCCACTGCTAGGCAGATATTGTACAGATATCCTCCACTGCTAGACAGATATCGTACAGATATCCCCCACTGCTAGATTTATATTGTACAGATATCCCCCCACTGCTAGGCAGATATTGTACATATATCCCCCACTGCTAGGCAGATATTGCCCAGATATCCTCCCCCACTGCTAGACAGATATTGCACAGATATCCCCCCCCCCCACTGCTAGGCAGATATTGCACAGATATCCCCCCACTGCTAGGCAGATATTGCACAGATATCCCCCCACTGCTAGGCAGATATTGCACAGATATCCCCCCCACTGCTAGGCAGATATTGCACAGATATCCCCCCACTGCTAGGCAGATATTGCACAGATATCCCCCCACTGCTAGGCAGATATTGCACAGATATCCCCCCCACTGCTAGGCAGATATTGCACAGATATCCCCCCCACTGCTAGGCAGATATTGTACAGATATTCCCCACTGCTAGACAGATATTGTACAGATATCCCCCACTGCTAGATTTATATTGTACAGATATCCCCCCCACTGCTAGGCAGATATTGTACAGATATCCCCCACTGCTAGATTTATATTGTACAGATATCCCCCCCACTGCTAGGCAGATATTGTACAGATATCCACCACTGCTAGACAGATATCCCCCCCCCCACTGCTAGGCAGATATTGCACAGATATCCCCCCCACCGCTAGACAGATATTGTACAGATATCCTCCGCCACTGCTACACAGCTATTGTACAGATATTCCCCTACTGCTAGATCTATATTGTACAGATATCCCCCCAATGCTAGATCTATATTGTACAGATATCCCCCCCACTGCTAGACAGATATTGTACAGATATCTCTCCCCCCCCCCCACTGCTAGGCAGATATTGTACAGATATCCCCCCCACTGCTAGGCAGATATTGTACAGATATTCCCCCCACTGCTAGGCAGATATTGTATAGATATTACCCCCACTGCTAGGCAGATATTGTATAGATATTCCCCCCACTGCTAGGCAGATATTGTATAGATATTCCCCCCATTGCTAGGCAGATATTGTATAGATATTCCCCCCATTGCTAGGCAGATATTGTATAGATATTCCCCCCATTGCTAGGCAGATATTGTATAGATATTCCCCCCATTGCTACACAGATATTGTACAGATATCCTCCCCCACTGCTAGATCTATATTGTACAGATATCCCCCCAATGCTAGATCTATATTGTACAGATAACCCCCACTGCTAGACAGATATTGTACAGATATCCCCCCCCCCCCACTGCTAGGCAGATATTGTACAGATATTCTCCCCACTGCTAGGCAGATATTGTACAGATATTCCCCCCACTGCTATAAAGATATTGCACAGATATCCCCCCACTGGTAGATCTATATTGTACAGATATCCTTCCACTGCTACGCAGCTATTGTACAGATATCCCCCCAATGCTACACAGCTATTGTACAGATATCCCCCCACTGCTAGACAGATATTGCACAGATATCCCCCCCACTGCTACACATATTGCACAGATATCCCCCCCACTGCTAGGCATATATTGTACAGATATCCCCCACTGCTAGACAGATGTTGTACAGATATCCCCCACTGCAATACAGATATTGTACAGATATCCTCCCCCACAATACAGATATTGTACAGATATCCTCCCCCACTGCTAGGCATATATTGTACAGATATCCCCCCCCCCCCCCACTGCTAGACAGATATTGCACAGATATCCCCCACTGCAATACAGATATTGTACAGATATCCTCCCCCACTGCTAGGCATATATTGTACAGATATCCCCCCCCCCCCCACTGCTAGACAGATATTGCACAGATATCCCCCACTGCAATACAGATATTGTACAGATATCCTCCCCCACTGATACACAGCTATTCTACAGATATTCTACAGCGCTGCGGAATTAGTGGCGCTATATAAATAAGTGGTAATAATAATAATAATAAAAAAATAATAATATTCCCCCACTACTACACAGCTATTGTACAGCTATCCCCCCACTGCTAGATCTATATTGTACAGATATCCCCCCCACTGCTAGGCAGATATTGTACAGATATCCCCCACTGTTACACAGCTATTGTACAAATATCCCTCCACTGCTAGATCTATATTGTACAGATATCCCCCCCAGTGCTAGATCTATATTGTACAGATATCCCCCCCAGTGCTAGATCTATATTGTACAGATATCCCCCACTGCTAGATCTATATTGTACAGATATCCCCCCCACTGCTAGACAGATATTGCACAGATATCCCCCCCCCACTGCTAGGCAGCTATTGTACAGATATCCCCCCCACTGCTAGGCAGATATTGTACAGATATCCCCCCCACTGCTAGGCAGATATTGCACAGATATTCCCCCCAGTGCTAGGCAGATATTGTACAGATATCCCCCCAGTGCTAGATCTATATTGTACAGATATCCCCCACTGCTAGACAGATATTGCACGGATATCCCCCCACTGCTAGACAGATATTGTACAGATATCCCCCACTGCTAGATCTATATTGTACAGATATCCCCCACTGCTAGATCTATATTGTACAGATATCCCCCCCACTGCTAGACAGATATTGCACAGATATCCCCCCCCCCACTGCTAGACAGATATTGTACAGATACCCCCACTGCTAGGCAGATATTGCACAGATATCCCCCCCACTGCTAGACAGATATTGCACAGATATCCCCCACTGCTAGATCTATATTGTACAGATATCCCCCACTGCTAGATCTATATTGTACAGATATCCCCCACTGCTAGACAGATATTGTACAGATATCCTCCCCCACTGCTAGGCAGATATTGCACAGATATCCCCCCCCCCCCCACTGCTAGGCAGATATTGCACAGATATCCCCCCCCCCACTGCTAGACAGATATTGTACAGATACCCCCACTGCTAGGCAGATATTGCACAGATATCCCCCCCCCCACTGCTAGGCAGATTTTGCTCAGATATTCCCCCCCCCCACTGCTAGACAGATATTGTACAGATATCCCCCACTGCTAGATCTATATTGTACAGATATCCCCCACTGCTAGATCTATATTGTACAGATATCCCCCACTGCTAGATCTATATTGCACAGATATCCCCCACTGCTAGACAGATATTGTACAGATACCCCCACTGCTAGACAGATATTGTACAGATACCCCCACTGCTAGGCAGATATTGCACAGATATCCTCCCCCACTGCTAGGCAGATATTGCACAGATATCACCCCCCACAGCTAGGCAGATATTGCACAGATATCACCCCCCACAGCTAGGCAGATATTGCACAGATATTCCCCCCCCCCCCCCCACAGCTAGACAGATATTGTACAGATATCCCCCACTGCTAGGCAGATATTGCACAGATATCCCCCACTGCTAGGCAGATATTGCACAGATATCCCCCACTGCTAGGCAGATATTGCACAGATATCCCCCACTGCTAGGCAGATATTGCACAGATATCCCCCACTGCTAGGCAGATATTGCACAGATATCCCCCACTGCTAGGCAGATATTGCACAGATATCCCCCACTGCTAGGCAGATATTGCACAGATATCCCCCACTGCTAGGCAGATATTGCACAGATATCCCCCACTGCTAGGCAGATATTGCACAGATATCCCCCACTGCTAGGCAGATATTGCACAGATATCCCCCACTGCTAGGCAGATATTGCACAGATATCCCCCACTGCTAGGCAGATATTGCACAGATATCCCCCCCCCCCCCACTGCTAGACAGATATTGTACAGATAACAACTGACAGCAACCCACATATTGCATAGAAATATTTGCATTGCAATCCATACATTATGTACCCCAATTACCACCTATACCTTGCATAAATACACAGCCCTCTTTATCCATACGCTAAAGACAATCCCCCAATTACCAGTATATATTACTGTGGTAGACCACCTGTAGCACTTAGTGATGTGGAGCCGCAGGAGGAACCGAACCAGGTCCTATCTAGATGTTGAGGAGTCAGAGCTGTGAGCGAGCGCTGATCGCTTCTGGAATCATTCAGTGGGAGGTAATATTGTTGTCAAGGTCATAAAAGTCTATGATCACTTTGTATCCAATACATTCATCTCCTGCATTCACATTAAAACAATCCTCCACCTTCTTCACCCTCCTTTACCATATTATCCATTCCATTTATCCTAAATTGCAGTATCAATTTAAACATCGGTCTATGAATATATCAGTTTATCCTATTCCTATCCCATATTATTGAATGTACTCTTGACCAGTAAATAGCCCCTGTCACTATCACTCTACCCTCCATTCATCGCTCTATTACAGTCATATTTATATTATAATGTAGTAATAGTACTAGCGGCTCTACCTTTATTCTCATACGTATTCTTCTGTCTCACCAAACCATAAACCACTTTCACAACATCATTCAACTCTCTCGATCACTAAATTAAATATTATAGAATGATTTTTTTTTAAAGAATTTTTATTAACCCTTTGTGTAATCTGTATTTCCTGCTCTCCATGTGTTTTTGTGTCTCTTAGCAGTTAGATAGAATTAAGAAATTTTCCTCACTCTCCACCCAGAAAGATTTGCTGTACATTCAGATTTAGAATTCTAAAAGCAAAAACACATTTATCATTTCTGCCTAGCGTTTAACTGGTTAACACCAAATAAATATTTAGATTCACTATAATAAAATCCCATTTTCATATAAAAAGAGTGTGTTGTCTGTACAAATACAGTTCATCTCTATTAGATACAATGCACCACTGTTCTGACCACGAAATCAAAAGGCTTCTTATTCCTCTGTCTACCGTTTTGAAGCATAAAAATATATTCAGGGAGTATATCTACAGGAAGCTGGAGCAGGGGGTGACTGAAGCCCTTGCTGTTTATTTAAATGTGATCTAACACTGCTCTGAATTCAAAAACCTTCTTTATCAACAAGAGACGGAGATGAAACGACAGCATTAAATGGGGAGCGCTAAACAGACGCTTAACTGGTCTACCAAGACCAAACAAAAGTAAGAGCTCCTTTTGTAAGATTTCTCTTCCACAAGCTCGCCTGAAGTGTGAGTAAAACTACAGAGAAGAGTCTAGGACATTGAAAGGTCTCTTGATATACCAGAGGAATCCAGCTACTGTGAGGCTGTTCAGCTAAGTTTGTTATAGATTGCAATGGTTTCTTAAAGTGAAATGGCCAATCAAGAAATTAACGCAGATAGTTCTTTCTTTGCGGGGCTAAATGATACTCCTCCCTCTTCCATCCCATCCTCTCCATCACTATTGGTAATACAAACATCTCCTTTTCTCCCCAATTTCGATGACTGGGTGTCATCCTTGACTCCTCCCTCTTTAACCCCCTACATCCAATCCCTTGCCCAATCCTGCCTCTTCCATCTCCGCAATATCGCCCGTATCAGACCCTTCCTCTCCACTTATTGCACCAAAATTCTCCTTCATTCTCTGATCATTTCCCGCCTGGATTACTGCAACCTCCTCCTTACTGGTCTCCCCTGCTTCCATCTTGCTCCTCTTCAGTCCATACTTAACGCTGCTGCCCGTCTAATCCTCCTCTCTCACAATAATACACAAATAGATGAAATAGTAATTCATGTGTATTTTAAGCAATGTCAGAGCGTAATATCGAAGGCCAGGAATCGATCCTATATAAATCTCTCTGGCATGTAAAGTTACTGTGCGAATCGTATATGGAGAACAGAAGAAATCAATGACATGGCAACATAACCCTGTCATCACCTTACCTCTTATACACCGAAACCATGTAAATTTAATTTAAATTAATTTATGGGGCCACTACACCTAAAGCACAAGTTGATCCAATGCGGAGAGGCATTGTTTACTAGTTAAATATACATTTACACATACGATAGCTACAATTGGGTAGCTCCAGGATCAATTTCCAAGAGGACTACCGATGTGACCCCGATGGGACCAAGCAACCAAGTCATACAGGGATCTGTTAGCACGGACAGATGCACAATCCAAATAAAAGAACGGATTTTTCCAATATGTTCTATAATGATGTGATGGAATCATTCTCTGCCACTGGCGTGCCGATCTATATTACAATTAGCCGTTCATTTTCTGCATTTGTTGAGGCTGTACATGTTTACAACTAGAACAGTACGTTTCACCAATGGCTATTCAGGATTAAGCTGGGCTAGGTTTTCAGCACTCTTCTATTAAATCAATTTCCGGCTCGTTTGTTATGTCCCTAGTTTTGAGGTGGGTGGGGTTAGAACAAACTGTAGCCAATCAGAATGTCCACACCACCGCAGAGTATTCCAGGAGAAGAATGTACTGATCTTGCGGGAAACTGCACCCTGGATATTTGTGTGATTATGTGACACTGGCGATAGGATCCTGTCACACTGGAAGATTGTGGTGTCAAACTGATTTCTGTACGAAATGTACTTGTTGCGATAGATTTATGAAACATTTCTAAAGTGCAGTCACCTATACGCAAAGAAATGCCAAGTGTTTCGGTGACGTCACTGGAAAAGCCACATACGCTTTGCCATTTCCAGTTCAGAACGACAGCAACGCTGGTACCCAGTAAAAACTAGTTAAGCGTTCAGTTCCCGACCTACACTACAAAAAAAAAAGGGGGTTGAGTTGAAGGGCATTAAGCACACGGCACTGTGCCGTAGCACCAAGAGCCATTTCCAAAACCTGGCCCTGGTGACTAGTACCTCATAAAGTGATAGACGGCAGCACGGTGGCGTAGTGGTTAGCACCTCTGCCTTACAGCACTGGGGTCATAAGTTTGATTCCAAAATGGGAATGGACTTGCTTAGAATAATGATTATTATAGTCACATCCATATACATAGAGTTAATAACGCATATAAAAAAAAACAGTTTGCACGTGGTCTTAAAACTATAAACATTTAAAATATAAAAGTTGAGAAACTGAGAAAACACAGTTCTGCTGAAAACTTACAAAATGTTTGATCTGTGTGCGACAGAGCTATTAGTTGACATCATTCAACCTCGGCACAGAATAGTGACGTTAAAGCACGGTGGCTCAGTGGTTAGCACTTCTGCCTTACAGCACTGGGGTCATGAGTTCAATTCCCGACCATGGCCTTATCTGTGTGGAGTTTGTATGTTCTCCCCGTGTTTGCGTGGGTTTCCTGCGGGTGCTCCGGTTTCCTCCCACACTCCAAAAACATACTGGTAGGTTAATTGGCTGCTGTCAAATTGACCCTAGTCTGTGTGTGTGTGTGTGTGTGTGTGTGTGTGTCTGTGTGTGTGTGTGTATGTTAGGGAATTTAGACTGTAAGCTCCAATGGGGCAGGGACTGATGTGAGCGAGTTCTCTGTACAGCGCTGCCGAATTAGTGGCGCTATATAAATAGCTGATTATTCTTAGGAGTAATGGCCTAGCATACATGCATCCGACTCTGGCTAAGGATGGATCAGTACTTACTTGGACCTGTATGTTGGTTGACTTTCTTGTCTCCCACACTGGATTGGCTGGAGTGACAGGAGTCATAGTTGGACAGAGTACTAGAAGGCGATCCGATGTCAAAGTGGGCCGGTTGTGTGGACATGGTGGTATTGGGAGAGGACATCCCCGAATCTTGTTGCTTCAACTCCATATCCGCTGATGGGTCTCTCGACAGGACACGATGCTCCACACTCTAGAAAAAGGTTTTAAATTAACAAGTTAACCAGGACACAAGGTCATGTTCTACAATAAGGTCATTTCCCACCAACATTAAATTGTTGCCTTAAACTACGGACTCTCATACAGATAGTTAGAGAATTTTCACAATGTCACTTTACAAATGTTTGGGGCTTGAAAGGTAACACTGCTAATCATTACCTCATTTGCACCTCCACAGAAAATCAATTAATTCTCTCCCAAAGTACAGAGTATTAACCAATATTCTTGTACAATCCATAAGCTTATAGTCCTAACATGCAGATACCCTGCTTTAATTTATGCAGTAATAATGCATTTACCAGCACACTCCCTGGTATGAATTACACCTTTACAGGTATAATAAACTGGTACATTTTGCATAGCATCCTATATGCAGGATCCAGGAATAACCTCAACTGGACCTCCTCTGATCCACTACCTCTTCTTATAACTCTGCTACTGCAATTACTGTCTTACACGAGAGTCTAATCATTATCCTTTACCAGTTCTGTATATTTCAGACATAACAAAAATCAAAGGATAAATCCATTAACCATTTTTATTTTTGCAAACTACTGGTACAGAGATAGAAAGTGTCATTTTATTATTCTCTAACCCACTATGCTGTATAATATATATATTTTTTTAATATAGTTTTACTGTATTAACCTAAAATCACTGAAAACAATACATTTACATTTGAGAAAGACAAAAAAAAAAAACAACATAGGTTATAAAAACCGTAAAATAAAAAAAACACAATAAATAAGAGTATTGATATACTGTTGCCTAAATATTGCACTGAACTAGTACAAAATAAAAAATAAGCATGTACAAGCTAGATAAAAGCTGGATACATTTGGCTGATTGATGGTGATATTTAGTAAATGTAAATATTACGGAATACAGAGATGCAACAAGTCTTATTTACTAAATCCCTCTCCTGTCGTCCCAGTGTCCTGGCAGTTACACCTGGATCCACCACGCTAATGACGCCAATTATACATCGTTACAGATCTCTTCCTACACAGGTAATTCGCCATCTTTAGAGACACTACAACGGCTCATAAAAAAAACCCCACGAGTACGTCACAGAATGCTTACATTGCCCATGTTCGCTCCGAATGCAGAAATCTGAAGTTTGTCTCTTAAAGTTTCCTGTCCTTGCTCTTCGTGCACAGCCAGACAACTGCCTTGTTCTCTCAGAAAGGAAAAAAAATCAAGACACACATCCACAACCTAAACCGCTGCTTCCCCGCGGGACCTCTGAAACTGTCTCATGTCTCAAGAGAGTTCCCTTCGCAATAATTAATTTTGCTGTTAAAGGGTTAGACCGTTACATTACCATCTGGCAGACAGATATAAATATGCCAGAAATGTCATTATTCCCGGGGATAAAAAAAAAGGTTGCAGAAATTATGTAGTTCTAGGTGGATGTGAGATAATAATAATGATGTATTGATGTTACATCAAGGTTGTAATGAACTACGATGTCATCATATCTACAGACTACCAATAATCCACACTGAAAACAAATAAAATCTATTTACAGATAATCTGACCAGTTGCATTCAGTTATAGATCCCAATAACTTTTCATTGAGAAGGCATAAATTGGATTATATTTCAATTAATAACTTTCAGGTGATTTGTAATTAGTTTTATTGGCCTTTCAGGAAGCAATCCCATAAATTGTTGTGGCAGACTATAAGAAGAATAATGGTGTTTATCCATTTTCCCTTGTTTCTCTTTTTCAGGCTGCTATTAATGATTTAGAATTCTGGACTACCATGGCAACCACAGTTACATGATGTAGTGAGCAGAGAGGCTTTGGAGCACTATCTGCATGGTGATATCATCCTACTCCCCTCTCTACCATCACATGACATGCTGAGAGCTGTGAGCCTGTGTCTGTGCAGCAGGCTGACTGTGTCTGGCAGCCATTTCTGCTTGTTAAACAGAGAGCTTTTGAAAAGGAGATAATGATTTGTAGGAGGATAGCGAAGATAACGGATTATTGTATGCATGCTTAAAATGTATTTAACTTGCTATTTAAAGAAAAAAAATCTTCTATGTTGAATTGCCCTTTTAAATATACTCCCAGAACTTTTAGTATACCGTTTTAGTCTTGAGCTGTTATGGTTTTTATATCATTAGGCAGAGTGGTTTACCAATCAGAGCGGTTTTCTTACGCTTCAGCTAACCAGCCTGATTGGCTAATCAAGGGCAGGCCTCGTTCCATTCATTCTGAGAGGTTTTTTTGTTTTGGTTTTTTTTGGGAGGGGGGGGGTTACTATTTAGTGTGTTGAACTACATGTTCCAGTGGGCCCTGTTCTGGCAGATACTGGCAGCTGTGGGCATGCTGGCACTTGTAGTTTTTCTTAAGAAGTTATTTACACATTGTTCTGCCCCCAAAGCCCAGAGGGTTTAGGAAGAGACCCAGTGCTAGGTTTGGCCTGTGGGAGCGTGCACATGATTTTCGTAGGCCCGACACCCCTGATCTCTAACACAAGCTTGTTTTAAGAAAAATTTATGACAAAATAAAAAATAATTGTGAAAATGTTTCCGTTACCAATTTCAATTTCTGCACGTATTAGAAAAATACATTTCTTATTAAGTACAGTATAACCAGACTTTCCATAAACTACAGTTACGTCACCATCAAAAATGTATTTTCCAGCAGTTATCACTTGTAGAACTGCTGTTCTTGAGGGCGAATATTATTTTTTAAAACAGCTCCTAGGAAGATGATTAAAAAAAATTCTCCTTTTATAATGAGCAGCTAATTACCCCAGACTCGCTAACAGCTATAAAACAAAAAAACTTTAGGATATATTAATAGTTGTCTAGAGATTTTTCATTAACCACTAATACATTAATATCTAGAACAGGTCACTATCAGAAATGTGCGACAGAAATAGATCCACAGGAGCTGGTGCCCTAGAAACATATCCCTACTGTTCATTTAAATCTCACCTCATTTCATTCACTCTTCCCATAAGAACGTTCGTGCAATATAATAAACTTTTCACACACAAAATAATGATGTGTAATGCCGGTAGCCCCCATGTATTCTCACTTATATGGCTACTTTACGCTCCAAATAACATACCTCCCAACATTAAACATCCCAAAAGCAGTCTCTCCCCATCCCATCAAAACTCCACCCACAAATGGGTAGATTTCTGCAAAACTCCACCCACTACAGTAAGCCCCACCCCTTGTGGCCCGCAAATCAGGCTCATCGGGAGGAATGAAATAAGGCTAAACTGATTAATAATTTAGGTGAAAAACTTTATTTTAGTAAAACTGCCTGTGCTAAAGCACAGATGCTTACATTCAGAATCCGGAAAGAGGGACAAAGTAAGCTCTTGCACCCACAGCATCATGCCAAACTCCACCCATAAATGGCCATATATGGACAAAGCCCCACCCACTTTCCCATTAAGCCACACCTCTTCTGTGGCTGGCTAATCAGGACATCCCACCAAAATAGGGACAGTTGGGAAGTGTGCTAAAGTGGAAGGAGGTTCATCTTTTTAACAATTTTTCTCTGCGCTCTTCTAGGTGCAGGCAGAATCTTTATAGTGCGGAGAGAGGGCGTGTACCGTGATGTGCGCTGAGCGGTCTATCCATATGCAACAGTGCAAAACTAAGGTCTATTGCAGTGCACAGTGTAGGCGACTGATGCACTTAAGATTAGTCCCTAAAAAGTTTTCACTACTAATATATTAATATGTTGAAAGTGTCATGTCTGAGTGATGTCACTGGTTCCTAGGGTGAGAATGGGGAAAACGATTACTGCCACCAAGGGAACTGGGAAGGTCCTTGTTAGGCAGTAACCGGGAGTTCAAAAAGTAGCCTTTGGGGAACTTAACAAAAATTGATCACTTTCTTGCTTCCTGTGAATGGCGCTCCCAGATAGCAGGACGATCAGGGCACCTTAAGGGACTGCAGTTTGCTGCCGTTGCCTTGTGGGGCAGAACGTTTCTGAACTCTGGTGGGTTTGCAGTTGGGTCAGTCTCCATACCCCCCGCAGCCATTAATCAATAAATTAAGTGCACAGTGAACAGCACGGAGTAAGCTCATTTGCAATGTGGATTGCATTAACAATACATTTATATACAGACAAATAGACAGTAGATGTCAGAGTACAATAGTACAGGTAGACCTACAATCGACACCATAAATAAAAATACATTTGTGTTCAGGTAAAAGACAGTTGGTGGGATGTGTATAATGAGTATTGTTCTTATCACTGGTGTTTATCGATAGGAAGAGAGATTAAACGTTACTGTAGGAAGAGATGCTTAATCGCCTATCCTCCAGCCGTGCGGTTTAATTTCCTTAGAGATCTTTAATTCTAAATACATTGCTGTCCGTAGCACATGATACAAGAAGGGCCGGTCCACCAACCGCTGGCAGGGCCAGGGGCACTGCGCCGACCGCTGGCAGGGCCAGGGGCACTGCGCCGACCGCTGGCAGGGGCACTGCGCCGACCGCTGGCAGGGGCACTGCGCCGACCGCTGGCAGGGCCACGGCGCCGACCGCTGGCAGGGCCACGGCGCCGACCGCTGGCAGGGGCACTGCGCCGACCGCTGGCAGGGGCACTGCGCCGACCGCTGGCAGGGCCACGGCGCCGACCGCTGGCAGGGCCAGGGCCACGGCGCCGACCGCTGGCAGGGCCAGGGGCACGGCGCAGACCGCTGGCAGGGCCAGGGGCACGGCGCAGACCGCTGGCAGGGCCAGGGGCACGGCGCAGACCGCTGGCAGGGCCAGGGGCACGGCGCAGACCGCTGGCAGGGTAGCTGGTAGCCATACAGAGTAATGGTCTGCTGATAGCTCTTCGGTTGATATTCCTGAAAATGATGGTGCAGGTTGGTAAATTTTCTGCGCCCAACGTCTGGATATTACTTCGCAACAGAAGGTGAAAGTAACGATCTCTACCCTGCACACTGGCCACCAGAATGATCTTTCTTTGATATGCGGTACATTGCAGACATGTGGCTGTACATGCATGGCCACAGAACCACGTACTATGCTGGATATGGGAATATATAAAATACTTAAATTTGATTATTTTTTTTATGCATTGCCACGAATGATAACATTTTAATCTTTAACTGCACAGACCACCATTCGATGCAGGGTGCAAAAGTACCATCTGTTTTTAGTGTACTCCACATAAAAAATATGCTTTTCCCACCATTCCAAGCAACATGCTATACACTCTGCTTAGGTGTGGACAACCTCTGGCTCTCTGGTGTTGATAAACTACAAGTCCCAGCAGGCGATAGTAGACATGGCATGCTGGGACTTGCAGTCTCACAACACTAGTAGAGCCACAGGTTGCTCAGGCCTGGTGTGAAGGATAGATCATATCACACAGGGCAGCCAAAAAAAACTACCACCGGCCCTAATGAACAAAGAACGTAGTGCAGGGAATGAATAGTAAACTGTATAAATAGTGCACTGGAGTCTCACATTGATTATTTACAACAGATAATGTGTGCACGTAATGCAATAGTCTTTGGTACCATGTTACGTAGACCTTACATTTTCATCACTCAGTAGGGTTGCCGTCCTGGGACTAATGTACTTTCCATTCTATTCAGAGGACGACGGGCAGCTCATTAAGTTCCTTTCCTCCAACACCTGGCACAACCCTATGCTAGATAGTAACTGTATCACCCAGAGCCCTATCTCTGTGGAAATCAGATCGAGTTTGATTATGTTAAGTACAGATGTCTTCACATGTCGGAGCATCCTCTTTAAAAGCCGGTAATGTGCATATAGTGAAAGGAGCACTTACATTAATTGGATACGTTGAGAACTACAAGCATTAGGGACTGGCATACAGGGACAGGGACTGACAGGACGGGCCTTCATATATGCACGGTAAGTGGACGTGCTATGAAATTCACCATGGATTTACACTGATGTGCCAAGCTGTCAGCACACGTCCGGGTGCACTCCTACTCTCAACTTTGCACCTAGGTCTGTGGGGCAGCGGAAAAATCTGAATAGATGTACTGTGCAAAAGGGTAACAGTCACATCTGTAGAGGAGTACCCCCAGAGTAGTGCCAGTGGAAAGGGGCGAAGAAGAGGTCTCAGACAGACGACAGCACTGGAACCGTCAGGAGGTGAAGAAAAGAAGATTCTACTTACTAGACCTCCGTTCCAGCGCAAGCAAGACTGGCCCCTGTGGGGTGCTCCCCGGCATTGCGGACAGCGAATCGCTATCAGCCAATCAGTGGATAGCATGGTGAGCTCCGTCCATTTGAATTTGGTGCTCGCAGTGTCATCGCCCTGCGCCCTCGCAACGGCTTATATTCAGCCATTGCGAACGGCACTGTCAGTCCGGCGGAGGGAGAACCAAGAGGAGCTTTGTAGATGGGTCATCGAGTTCAAGTAAGGAGAGCGAAGAAGCAGCGGCGCAGAGAACAGGCAAGTAAGAAGAAGGTGGAGCTCGCCAGCGGAGCTGCGGATAATGACAGGAGACGTGGGTTAGGCAGCGGCGAGCCAGAAGAATGTTGGGGACAAGAGGAGACTGCTGGAGGCCGTCCACAGGGAAGCAGCAGCGAGAAGGCACTGAGCCTCCATGGTTCTTCCCTGCTAACGGAAGCTGCCAGATTCAAGTTAGGCCTTTAAGCACCCATACAGGTCTGTGCTCTTCCCTTCTTCCACATTTGGGCAGAACGCGGTGGGCATATTGTCAGGCACTAGGCCTGCCGTCAGGTAGGAGGTTAGCCCTGTTTATTTATAGACCGTGCCAGGTTTGGTACACCCATTTTTCTGCCCACATCCCCGATGGCCATTTTTGGCAAGTGGTCACATAGAGACCTGTTATTCTGCCTGTGTATTGTGCCCTTGCACTCATTAGTCTGCCCCCCCTTAAAGGTAGACCTTTGATACCTTGTGCATGGAATTGTGGGTGTCTTAGATAGTCTACACCTAGTGTTAGAGGTTTATTTTGAGCATCCATATGGAGCCCCGTTAGGAGCGGTGGTAATCGTTTTTATGATTACCACTATTCCGACATGGAGAAGCCCTACAAAGAAAACCTGTAATTATGAAAAACCGATTGAAAAATAATGAGACTTACCTTCAACCCGACGCTGGACATCTCCGATGGGAGCACCGTGCTGACAGCAAGTGATTCCGATTGAAGAAGTGTTCGGCACTGCAGGCTGACAACTTCGCGACGGTCTGTCAATAGAAATTTAAAGCGGCAATGTGGGGACCCCTAAGGTTAAGTGTTTAATCACTTAACACGACATTGCCGCTTTCAATTTCTAAATGTATGCGGCGCTCCTCGACTCTTCTCTGCTCCGTTCGTACTGGATGTCGGGCATGATGTCATCACTCCCGACGATCAGTGAGGAGCGGCGCAGAGAGGAGTTGGCAAGAAGAGAGAAGACAGAAGAAAAGAAGTAATAGGCCGATAGAAAAGGTAAGTGCAGGAACGGAAGCAAGGGGGAGCACAGGCAGCGTGGCAGAGAGTGAAGGGAGAGCAAAGGCAGCATGGCAGAGAGTGAAGGGGGGAGCAAAGGCAGCATGGCAGAGAGTGAAGGGGGGAGCACAGGCAGCATGGCAGAGAGTGATGAAGTGGTGCCTGGAGAAGGGGGGGGGGACAAAAGCAGCATGGAGGGCGCAGTGTGATCATAAGGAGGTACAGCTTAGCGATGAAGGGGCACAGTAATGTGTGTGTGATGGCACAGCGGGCTTGTGGCAATGTAATGTGTGTGTGGTAGGTGCTGGCTAACTAATGGGTGCTATTTTGTTTGTGGGGTGATAGTGGGGCAATTGAATTTTATAGTGGGGGCAATTAATTTAAGATGGGTGGTTTGGGTGCTATTAATTGAATGCAGGCTTTGAGGAGCATGAGGTCTATTTATTAAATGTGAATATGAATTATTTAATGGCAGTGACGGTTGTGGGAAACAGGTAAATTTATTATACGTAAATGCTATTAATTTATTGCTGGGGCTGTCTGGAGAGAGGAAATAGTATTCCTATTTAATAAATAAACCTATTTCCTCTCTCCAGACAGCCCCAGCAATAAATTAATAGCATTTACGTATAATAAATATACCTATTTCCCACAACCGTCACTGCCATTAAATAATTCACATTTAATAAATAGACCTATTACTTTAATGTTGGGGCTGGAGGAAGGCCTAAGTATTAATTGTGGGTCCTATTGATTTAACGCCGGGGCTGGTGGGAATTTTCTAAATGTACCCATTTTTTTTCCCAAACAGGGCCCCCAACATTCCAGGATCCAGACAAGCCACAACTAAAAAAAAACAGCAGCCACAGGAGGTAAAAGTGACAAGAACAGCTAGGACAGTCTGTCAAATGAGTGTAGTGGGACAATCACGATTTTTGGGGACTGTTCTGCCCAATCTAAGGGGCAGGTCAAGACTGTGTAATCTTTATATGCACACTGCATTCTTTATATACTACACTATGGTGCCAGCTATTCTTCATGGGCTGACCACTCCCCCTCTAGTGTCTGGTCTCGCTTCTTGGATGGCTGGCCACATCCCCTCTGGTGGGCCCCTAGCGTTGTATGGGCCCTTCATGCCTCAGTCCGACACTGACAGTCACAGTGTACTTACACACATATTCAAATGGGACTTTTCTTGAGATTCGCTTGTATTTGTATATGGGATAAGCGCACGCAGGTTACATCCGATTATTTTGAAACGCAAGTTGCGTTCACATTGCATTGGAAGATGAGTCAAGTCCATCGTTTCTGCCACAGCACGAGTTACGAATTTAAATCTGCTTCCCTGCTGCACTGGTGCCGTCAGGTTTTACTCTTTGCAAAAGGTGACAACACATGTGTAGGAAAATGCATCCATCGTGATCACATAGCTAGAAATATCTTCACACCAAGTTTCTAACATACTGCATATAAATGTTTGTAAATGCAACTAACAGCAATTGTATATTAGTCTTTAAGGGCCCAATTCATGTTCAAATGCAACTTTCTTTTTAAAAAACAAAACAAAAAAAAAAACCACAGAACTTGAGCGCAGTTCTTACTTGCATAGACATGCTCTGTGCTGGCTAATGGCACACATACGTGTAGTTCTTAAAACAAAGACTATGCAGGTGTAGGTGCTGATTTATACCAATCGGCACCTACACCTGTCCTGTAACTGGTGCAAATGACAAGAGACACAGGATTTGGCCCCATCTATGTTGACACGCCCTTGCGGTATATGGCCAACGTCCGTCCGCCGCTTCCCACCTCCATTCCTCCTCACAAGACGCAGGAATCCGTAAGTGTCTTTTGCATTCAGACTTAAATTGTGCGCAAATGCGTTCATTTGTGTAAGGTCTGTTTCTGAGCATGCGCAGAGCTCTTTCACACACGATACAGCACACAAACATGCCGTCCGAACGCCAGTCAGGCCCATAGCCTTCTGGTTCTCAAAGAAGATATTTTCTATCTCCTGGGAGCAAGGATTTGTTTTTATTGCCTGAAGTGTGAATATTTTTCTGCTTTGTGCATTTAAAGATGCACGTCCACTTCCTGTTGACTATCGGAGAATAATACTTCCACTCTAGCTCCACCCCCTTCAATTAATAGAAACTTTAAAGTTTTCTTTCAAAACCTGCTCAGTGCAGCCTCATTAGTCCAAAAGGGGTGGCATATGTGAGAATAGCTTAGTGGGCAGATGGGCATGTGTGAGAAAACCTGAAGACATGTCAGTATGTAACAGGTGAATGATGTCAAGTTTTTTGTTTCGGTCTGAAATCTAACATTTGGAACCTCCCCTCTAGATATCCTCCGTTTGCTCCTGGACAGCAGTGAATCCTGGACAGCATTCTGCGTCAGACATCAATGCATCTAGACAGCAGCCTTACCAGCTAGCCAGGGGGAGGTAAGAGTTATTTTTTTAATTTTAGAAATTTAAAGCGTGTGAGGGTCTGGGAAGTGAGATTTTTTGGGGAAGAAGGGGAGGTAAACTTAAGCTTTGCCTAGGGCGCCGGGCATTCTTGCCCCGGCCCTGATGAAGGGCACATGACATGCAAAGAGAATCTCAAGGAAAGTACAGGAGAAAGGCTGATGTAAGCCATGTCTATGGAATAAGAGAACACCGAGCCCTCCCAGAAAACTGGGAACCATCTAAATACCCTTGAATCTCATTTAAATATTTTTTGTATATTTGTGTATAACTTGGATAGTCACAGACCTAGCCTGCACTCAGAAAGGAAAGGCCCCAGAGCCACCCAATTGCAGAAGATGCTACATTTTGTCTGGCTGCAGACGCTGCTATTTTCATGAGTAAATATGCTCAAAAATAGGTACCATCGGCATCTGTACCACTGCCTTCCAAATGACCCTTGTTGTATTATTTTATTGTATCACTAGTTGACTATAGTGTTGCATTTAGGGGGTTTCTGCCGTTACCCCAAACACGAGCTTCATTTAAAAAAAAAAAATAATCATAATATAATAATAATAATCCTCGCTGTTATGATACTTTTTGCAGTGACAGTGGTTTGGAGCCCAAAGTGGCACTAAACTTAAAATACAAATTGGTGGCTATGAAATAGCAGCTAATAATATTCACAAATCAATCTATCTATCTTATAGATAAATTAAGATATATAAAGTTTTCATCCTTAGACAGAACTTCAGAGAGTTAACAGTGTATTAGTGTATTTACTGTATAAGTTATTGCTCTCTGCTATCACAGATTTCCATCAGAGGAAAGACTGTCGTGTCCTTCTGTGGGATGACGGACAAGGGATCTGCTGCGTATCTGAACATTTCTCCCCCCCCCCCCCCCCCCCACCCCCAAGATCACAGGTTTTTCTTTCACCTTTATTATAATGTATTATGATCCATATGTACAATTGTGCGTTTGTACGCCTGCTGTGGTGCTTTAACCCTTTGTGTGTCTACGAGAGTTTTACCTGATCGGGATCCAACCCTTTGCACACTTATGTCGCACTTCTGTGATGCAGGCAAATAGGTTTTGTTTTTTCAATTATTAGTCAGCCCAAGCGAGTGTTACATTGTTTTTCAAGACAAATGGGACTTTCTTTCTGTAGCACGTAGGAATAAATATATTTTTAGTTAATTTGTGAACATTTGTAGAAATAGCAATTAACCATTAACCATTAATTTCGTGTTAGATCAGATGTACCACTAAACTATTATTCATGCTGTAATTATTTTAAGGACACCAATATACACAGTGGTGGAAGTGGTATGGAAAATGTAACGAGAATTGTATTACAATGAAGGCAGTAGGAGACGTGACAGCATAGCATACCACCGTATACACCCCCCACTTCCACCACTGAATATACATGTATAAGCAATTTGGGATTTTGTCTGGCTATAAAGCCGTAATTAGGAATGTGTGTATAGATTTGGCTTTTTAATAGTTTCATGCATTTCTTGTGTTACTTCTCTAAGTTTTAACATTTTGTTCCTCCTCTTTATGGGAGCTTAAATTCATTATATTTATAACAAGAGTGTAACAACCCTTGTGGCATATAAGAGAAAGTTTTCCTTTTCTTGTGAGTGTAACCCCATAGGGTGCGTGTGAAAAGTGTTTGCAGTGTTTAAAAAGTGCGACTCGATGTCCCGAGCAGGTTAAGCTTCAGGTCTAAGGGCTAGATTTACTAAGCTGCGGGTTTTAAAAAGTGGGGATGTTGCCTATGGCAACCAATCAGATTCTAGCTTTCATTTTGTAGAAGGTACTAAATAAATGAAAGCTAGAATCTGATTGGTTGCTATAGGCAACATCCCCACTTTTTAGGCCCCGCCCCTTTCTAATTTCTAAGGCTGCCGGCGGCTGCACAGTATGTGCAGGTCTGCTCTGCAGTGACAGTGTGCTGCCCCGCTGCTCTGATTGTGTTTAAAACACAATCAGAGCAGCCGGGCAGCACACTGTCACTGCTGAACGGACCTGCACAGTGTGCAGCCGCCGGCAGCAAGCCCCTGCTAGGGGGGGTGATCGCCCCGATCGCCCCCCCCCCCCCCTGGATCCGCCACTGCGTTAGGCTGCGTGAATATGAGTTGAGGCGTGAGCTTTATCCGAGAGCCCAAGAACAAAGTTAGGTAAAGACGACGATCAAAGGTGTGCGGGTAGACTGGTGTGACCACAATTGTGTAGAGTCAGGGCAATGACAAAGATCATCTCACTTTGCGAAAGTGTCAGCTCTTATGCCAAGAGAAACCCCTGTCTAGATCGCTAATGAACTGAGCTGGACAGTAAGGCACAAATAAAAATCTACCTAATTTATTATCATCAAAAGAGATTTCCTGGAGCCCATTCATTCCAGACATGGCAACTGTACATCGCTACAACTGTTGTACCCGCACTACGCATGTTTGCTGTTCATCCACAGACGCCTGGGTTGAGAAAGACTGGGCTAGAGTTGGGTGGTCCACCCAAGGGTATTACAGAGGTGGGTGTAATGAAAAATGCACAACCATGCACCAGACAAATGGGGGTTACACCATGATATAACTGACATTGAAGCCTATGCTAAGCTATGATATCACATGCTCTAACATAAGCTTCACTGTGAGGAGAGCTGGGAAACCAGATATACAGGGAAACCCTTGTGGTAATGCAAGATGTATAAAATACTTCACAATAACATTTATCATCAAATCTCAGGGAATAGATGGCAGTTTAATGCCTCATTAAATTTTCTTTATTATAAGAACATTTACGTGTTTTAGTTTAGCACTAGGCAATTTATAGTTGACATTACTCTAGGCATTGCAAGCATATAAATCCCAAATTATGCAATTGATATATCCATGTTCCTCTATCCAACATCACTTCAGCTGTTATTTTTATTGGAGAAAAAGGACTGTTTAGCCAACCAAGGTCAGACAGACCGGTCTTATCGTCTTTCCAGCTGGCTCTGAGCGGGTTAAACAAACGCACACAACGGGTCTCTGAGTGTACACTGCGTGGGACAAAGGACAGGGAAACAATCAATAAAACCATTACCATATTTTCCACCGTCCTTAGATATTTAGCACAATGTATGTGTCCATTATACTCCGCGAGGTCGGCAGCTGTGTAACCATCGTGGTCTTTGATTCCCAGCTTAACGCCATTCACCACCAGGATCTGACAGCACTGAAATCCAAACAGAAATAATATATAATATATGTAACTGCACACAGTAAGAGATAATGTACATCTCTATAGTAAAGGAGTGACTAACAGTGTGATAATCTACTATACGTTATACTGCTATAATACACAAGTGATGTTAATGAACATATATCTATATATACACACTCCTAATAATATCTGTATAAATGGTGACCTGTACAATATCTTTAGAAATCAATGAAAACTTTGGACATCATATTAAAATATTCTGATGACACAAGTTATGAACCCAAAAAAAACGTTCCTTTGCAAACTACATGTAGTAATGTCAAAACAAACTGGAATATAATCTATGACCTGGACAGTATTAAAGGCACCCTTCCTTAATATTTGGCTGCACACCCTTTGGCAACAAGGACTTCCTCCAAACGTTTAGTGTAGCTATCTGTAAGTTTCTTGTACCCATGTGCTGGTAGCTTCTCCCAATCTTCCAGTGCAATTTGTTGAAGCTCTAGAATGTTTGCAGGGTTCCGTTACCCAAGGGCAGATCTCCGATCTCTGCAAAGATTTTCAATTAGATTGAAATCAGGACTCATCATCAGCCAGTTTAAAACAGTCCAGTTTTTTTCTTTTCAACCATTCTTTTGTGCTTTTGGATGTGTGTTTATGATGCTGGAGGACCCATGTTCTTCAACCCAAACCTAGTTCTTACACCGGGTTGCACATTTCTCTTCAAATTGCCTTGGTAATACTCTGATTTCATGATTCACTCAATACGGTCAGGGCCTCCAGCAGGGGCAGATTGGCTGGGAGGCATCTTCCCCCCCGGGCCGGTCCCATAATGGGATATCTTGGGCCAGGTCACCTGCATTTTTTCTTCTTTAAAATGTTCCTAACAGGCTGCTAAGTCGAGTCTTGGACCCCCAGGCTAAAAAATTACCAGCCCTCCCCTGGCCTCCATTACCAGTGGCAGCAGAGCAGTCCCACAACATTATGGATCCTCCCCCATGGTGAACCATAGTTTGGGCGTCTTCTCCTGAACAGCTTCATTTTGTCGCCTATAAACAAATCACTGGTCTGTATTGCCAAAGAGCTCTGTTTTGATTTTGTCTGTACACAGAACATTTGCCCAGAAGGTTTGTCTAGGTCCGTTTTGGCAAAGATCAGTCATTCCTTTTATGTCTTTATTCAGCAGTGTGGTCCTCCTTGGCTTTCACCCATACAGTCCGCCTTTGTTTAGTGTGCGGTGTATAGTACGGGTTGAAACCATCACTACACATTGTTCCAGGTCAGCCTTCAGCTCTTTGGATGTTTTACGTGGTGTTTTCCCACAGTTCATACCAACCTTCTAACACCTATCCCATCGATCTTCCTCTTTCCCCCACGTCCAGAGAGGTTCTTCACAGTCCCATGAGCAGCGAGCTCCATAATAACATTGTGCACAGTTGAAACTGGGAGGCCACTGTCTATGCAGACGGCCTTGTACCCTTTAGAGGTCTTGTGTTTGGTGATAACAGCACTTCTGATGCTCTCAGACAGCTCTCTTGTCTTCACCATTGTGATAAAGTAACAGGGAATAAAAAGTGGCCTTTTTAAACATTAAACCTATCATTCATTGGTTAATTCAAGTCATGTGAGCACCGACAATCGATCACAGGTGACTAATTTATCACATTTGAGTCTAATCTAGCTCTTTTCTTTTTCAAATCCATTTGAATTGAGCCTATTACCAATAATTGTGCCATGTCAATCTTTTTATAAAATTATCCTCCTATTGCTCTAGGGAGTTGGCACCCCTTATACAAGGAGCGACTACTATATTTACATATGAAATTCTGTAGGATATTGACTTACATTTTTAGCGCCTAGGATACCTTGTGGGTTTTTTTCCTATAGGAAAGCACCAATAAGACCTCTGATCCTGGGACATTTCCCCATTTATGAAAACTGCTGAGTTGCTCTAACTCCTTTCTTTAGTAACGCTTAGAAAATAAGCCAACACTTAATTAGTTGCCCTGGACAACACAACATCTTCTACACAGTTACCATAATGGTTTCCACAAGTGTCTCCCAATACATATAAATTAGGCTAAGTAATGAGAAATAAGAAAAACCTCAAGTTCTCCGTTCTCCGCAGCGTCGTGTAGAGGGGTCCCTCCAAAGTTATCCGTGCTCATGTCTCCCCCGTGGAGAAAGAGCCAGCTCAGTACCTTGGCATGACCTCGACTGGCAGCAAAATGCATGGCGGTGGCTCCATCGGCATCGCGATCGGAGAGACTTATATCTGTACAACTCATCTGCAGGAGAGAGGAAACACCAGATGTTCACAAATATAAATTAACAGCTGCTCAAAAGACAAACGCTTAGCGCCAGATTCAACTCCGTTCCGCAAAAGTGCCACCGGAACATCCGTGGCGATGTCTGGCCTCAAATCTCCACTTATTTTTGCTCAATGACGTGCAAGAGTAAGAGACGCTTTTAATACAGTGTTGACAGAAACGGTCTACGGCTGTAGATAGAGGTGATGTCCGGCCACACTTTTGGCGGAGAACTTCACTAGGGCTGTTCTGATAGAAAGAAGAAAAGAAATCTCATGGTCTTGACCTTTACCTAACAGTAACAAACTAACTTCTAGCCTGAACTTTAAATTAAACTCAAGTTTTAAACCTGGCCTTATTTCAGGCTTTAACCTAAGCTTGATTAAAAAGGTACAACATAAGCTTATTTCCAACCCCTTAGCCCCCGTGCTCTAAATCAGTGGTTGTCGCCAGCATAGTGACATTACATGCTGGTTATGCGTTGTATTATGTTGATGTAGCTTGGTTGACTTTTTTTTAGCTTTTAAAACACAGTCACAAGTTACCTCTTACTGCTAGTATGATCTTAGCCAAGTGACTGACGTGGTCTTCAATCAGCCCTGCAAATAATTCATCCCAAGAACAGCATAGACTCAGCCACTGACTCAGGGACGCCATGTAAACTGTACGACCCAAAAGCCTTTTCTGCTTATTTGCATATGGAAGACAGTCTTCCCATAGTTTTAGTTAAACTGTCTCTATAGCGCTTCATATGCTGATTAGCCTATCCTATCCTGCACACAGACATGAAAGGTTTTCCTGGTGGATGTGCTGGGATGGTCGCATGTCATGCTCGGCTAGTAGTATATTTGCCAGCTGTGCACCATTGTGCCAGGAACACAGATCTACAGTTAGGCAAATAGATTCTTTCTCCAGGGCAGAGGTCAACAATTATATGCAAAGAACAAAGAAAAACTTTGTCCCTCAGCAAAATTTTAATGTCCCTGTTTTACCAACTGTGATCTAACCTTATTTTACTCTAAAAAATACATTTGTATTATATTCTCAGCTATAACGCTTGACCATGGGTAGTACCTTCTTATAGTACGCATGAGTCCAAGAGCCCCATCATGCATTTATCAATTACGCAGATTCCAGGTTTAAAAATAACGAATGAATGGGTTCATCTAAAGCAATAGGCACAATTTTTCTTATGCCAGACTGAGAAGTGCCGAACTTTTACCAGGATGTCTGTTGAAAAACCAGCATCCCTGATTGCCTATCGTGGTCAGATGTGGATTGGCCATAACATGGACATGTTTACTATTATATACCATTTACAATGTTTTCAAAATACATGTGTTAATGCATTGGGTGAAAGGGTTCTAAATACTAATGGTCAAAAAACGAGAGTCCTCCGACATTTTCATAGCAAGAAAACTCACTTACCAACCAAACAATGACCGTACTGTGACCCATTTGGGCAGCTGCATGTAAGGGGGTCATGCCATCTGCCGCTCTTATATGAGGGTCAGACCCACAGTTCTTCACCAAATACTGAATAACTTCCAAGTGTCCTTCTTGACAGGCTAAGTAGAGGGGTGTGGCACCGTTCTTTGTCTGAGAATTTATAGCACTAAAAGAAAAAAACATAAAAAAAAAACGTAAATTAAGTTATCTATGTATACTGGGTTAATTGTTATGACATTTATCACTACTTTACAGGTAATTTCACCAATGTATTTGTAAAAATCACTCATCCACCCCCTCTTATCATAACTGTATCGGTCATTCCGGTGGAGAGCCCTTTTCCTCTGAGCTCTTAAGGCCATTGGATGAAATTGGGCATCCACTAAGCAGGGTCCATTTGACAGGTTCAGAAACGATGGAGCTAGCAATGCATGAATCCCCTTCTCCTAATGAGTCATTATACTGTTGCGGGCCACAGATACATTTATGTTTCAAGTTCCAGCTTGGTAGCTATTTGCACTGGGATTTTGAGATGTAAATAGGTTGGTGGCTTTAAGTGTCAGCAATCAACATACAGCCCTCCCCTGCAAATCATCTCTCTGCATACCCGCTACCATTTATATAAACAAAATAAGCCCGCCCCCCGATCTGCTCAAAACAGACCCACCCACTTCACTGCAAGCTCCTCCCCCTTTCAAGGTCAGTGAATCAGAACTGTCCCACAGATTTCAGGACTGTTGGAGTGTATACCTCTAATGTGGGCACCCAATTGCATCGGGGGTCCTCCCAACAGGACAGAAAGAGGGCATGTTATGGGAGGGACCCTCACAACAAAGGTAATGGAATTAGGAGATTCAGGTCTACAGAAATGTATTAAAATATTGAATTGTAGGAAATAAACTCTCAGACTGATGATTGGACATAACTAATTATGGTGTCCAATAGGCAGGTTTACTCACAGCAACACCGCTACCAACTATACAAAATAAATTATATAGGACCCAATGCATTCATTATCTCGCTATATAATTCTATATATATATATATATATATATATATATATATATATATATATATATATACACACACACACACACACACACACACACATATACATATACACACACATACATATACGTATATACACATATCCATATATACACACACACATTATAAAACAGAAGGTCGCTAAGCTATTAGTTCTCCACTGTTTCTCCCTGCACATGTCAACATGGTATAACCTAGATTGAGAAGGTAGACAAAAATAAATTAAACTGGTGGATGAAAACAAGCCCATCATTCTACCACATTCTAATATGGTGCATTTTAAATCCATCTAATGCTGTATAGAAGAGGTCACATCAAAGGACAGATTCAAAATAAAGCAATTATCCAAAGATCCACTAGATGGTGCTGTTTTACATAAGACTGTATAGGCCGTCAAGTGTGCAGGTATCCAACAGATTATCTCAGTGATTATGTATTTCATTGGGCGATTCATGTATTACTAAACCCTATAAGCTTCAGATTTTTTTTATATATATATATATTTCTTGAAAAGCTATCCCTATGTATTTGCTTCAGGTTCTTGATCTTATTTTGTTATTGTATAAAATAAATTTAGATTACTATTTGAAAATTGTAACAAGTGGGGGGGGGGGGGGTATACAACAATTTTTGACCCTGGGCCCACCTCTCAAGACAGCTATCATCTTCTAGAATGTACTAGATAAACGATAGCTAAAATCTGATTGGTTGCTATTGGCAACGGCTCCACTTTCATTTCTACCACCTTGAGAGGTGATTTTGAAAAATGTTATATCTCAATGTCTAATTAATAACACTAAGTTTAGAACAATGCTATTATGGTTTGAGGTAGTTACAGTAAAACAAACTCTTCCTTAGAAGGTAGCCCCTTTATCAAAAGTGTCTTCAGAGTTCTCTGTACAGCGCTGCAGAATTAGTGGTGCTATATAAATAAATGATGATGATGATGATGATGATGATGGATGATGATGATAAAGCAACTTCTTGCAATAACAGCCCCAGGCACCCCTCCCTGTGGGTGACACTAGATTTTGTGTACAAAACAACGTCACATTTGATTAGATTGCATTTTAGGTTTAGCGGAATTTTGAAGTTGCGCAATGTTAGGATTTTCTCACTGGGAATCACAAATGCCTTTTTACATTTGCAATATTTGAGTTGAACTGTGGTGCTCAAGTTGAACTGAGGACACAGTTATTGTATTTATCCAACCAAACATGATCTTTAATTACATTACAAAATATATTTTCCGTCCACCCAGGAAGAAAGCTTTCTTTTTGTCTCATCTTTTGTGGTTTTCAAACGGAGCCCAACGAGAAGCTTCAATGAGATGGCGGCCTGAACAGATGGATGGAATGAATAGGAATAAGGGTTAGAGGAAGGGGTGGGAAATTCTCCAATTCAGATATTTAGGGAAAATGCTTGTTAAAAATACACGTAAACACCTTAAGATTCTGATCGCAGACTGCTAAGTTATCTCGTCACTTGTGTCAGCTGAAGACTGTCGGATATTGGGGAGAACTTTTGAAAAGAACATAAGTTACAATCGACCACATGCCGAAATGCATAACTAACATAACATATAACTGACAAATAATAGTGGAAGATGGAGGCCGCCATAGGCAAACCGAGGGGGGGGGGGTTTACTCGTGCCTGGAAACCCCCCTCCCAGCCTGGGGTACTGTATGCTTGATGTAGCTGGACCCTGCCCCGGAACACCTGGTGGGCCGCAGGGCGCTGTGTAGCCAATTCAGGAGTGAAACTGCCGCACTGTGGTTGCTATGGAAACCACAGAGGAGTCATTGTGATGTCACCAAGGATTTCCTTCATAAAGATGTGAAAATATTTAGCTCACCTAGGAAGCAAAATCAGTTGTAATTAGTGACTATCTACAGTTACTTAAGCTGAGTTTTCCCCAACCTTAGTTATGAAATCTCCAGCCTCAATATAACAGTAGTGTTACACATTTACAGGCGTGTGTGCACAACTAGTAGTCTTCCATAGAGGATGGTGTGTGTATTGCAGACTGCGCTGCGGAATCTTTGGCGTCTCCTAAATAAATGATTATTTCCCGTAATGTACACACGATGACGCAACAATAAAACGGTAATATACAACTCCAAACATACTCCTACATACAAAGCAACACACAAAACACTCTGGCTTGTTAACGCCAGAACTCGGCGCTTCCCCCTTTTCAGAAGAATGTTGCCGAATCTATTTCAAGCCACTAATTACTATAGTGAAGTCCTTATTGAAGGATCAAGATAAACTCTATCTGAGGTTTTCACATGAGACAGAACTGCAAACAGATAATAGGTCTCTAGGATTTATTGCCAAATTGTGCTATGGTTATAAATCCAAGCAGACAGAACCTTAATTAGTCTGTGTATATCTTCATGACAGAGGCTATATACCATTTACTAAATGGCAAGCCCGCAAATATTGCCTTTGTAGGTGGATAAAGAAGAAAGTGCCACTGCTATTATATGCCTACAATTGATCAAACAACGAATGTTGTGTTAATCATCAATACTCCTGCAAATGACATCTTCTATGCCAGGGAGCGACAGATAAGACTAATGACCAATGTCTGTGTATAGCCACAGCATTCTCTAGCTGCCGGAGTTTCAAGCAACCTTCAGCCTTCCCACTATATCCAAACTACACATCATAGCATGCTCAACCAGCTGGCAGGCAGGAGAGATTTAGCTCGGCACCAAAGGCCCATCAACGTGCTGCACAATTTCCTATATCTTCTTTGGCATTTATAGAACAATTGAAGCAAAGTCCCCTTTAGAAGTGTATCTGAAAAGTGGTGATCCTCCATTCCTTGTCTGGTTTCTTGAACGTCTTCTCTGTTGGTTTTGGGGATCCATATTGCGCCCTGACAGCGGAGGTGGTCCTAACACACTCCAAATACAGAACAGAAATATGGAAGTGGGTTGATGACACTCTGAGGAATTCTGCAGCCTCTGGATGTCCGCTTCAATTAGGGTTGAATAAAGAAATTGAGGACATACGGGTCACCTGATTGTATCTAGCAATGAATTCTTCAAGATCATTTCAATCAATCAAATCAGTCCCTGTCTTCAGGAACGCAGAGAAGCACAGAGATAAATCAGTCAATTCACCGTATTCCGTTTCCACAGTCTGGTCCTGTTTCTTCTGACGCTCAACGTAAAAAATGTTCAAACCACTACTCAAAATTAAACGATAAAAGGTTGGCGGCTTTCTAGGACCACATGACAAGGAAAGTCAATGGAGTCTTTGTACCAGCCCTGAACATTACCATGATACTTGTCCAACCTGCATGAAGGTTCAAAGCAGTCGCACCTGAGGGAACGTGGCTGGGTGAGAAGACTTCTCCTCTACCGCCTTAAAGACATGGTCACAGTTCCTCTGATGTTCTCCAAATTCTTATGTGCCTTCATCTCAAGATCTATTTCGGTGATCGGATGCCAACGTTAGATCTCATTGACTCCATATCCATTGGGAACATTATAAAGATTACGTCACTAGCCAAGAGATTCCCATGGTGGCTATTAAAGTGCCAATCCCTTTCCAATATATTTGGGTTGGATCTATTCTTTGTTGGAGACTGAACTCAAGGTGCTGGATGAATGTATTTCATGAGAATCTGAAGACAGGTTTTATACAAATCGATCTCCCCTGCAGGAGCACCCCATTCCTTGGTCAGTTAAAAACTAACAAAAAATCTCACTCTGTCCCTCCATTGCCGATCAAGCCTTGATTCAAATCACAGTTCGCAATTGGAACCCCTTGCCTCCGATTCCTGAGCTGTTGGAATATCTGCCGTCTTCTCAAATCTTTACAAAGTTCGACCATCGTAGGCTACACAATCTGGTTTTTATCAAGATAGACGATGACTGGAAGTCTTCTGAATCCAATATTGACATTGAGTATTTAGCAATGGCCCATCCACCTTTCAGAATTTTAGGAATTATGTTATCCCACCACCGACTTTGTCAAGGAGTGGCCGTTTATCTGAATGACATTTGGATATAATCACATCATGAGAGTTCAACGTTTTGTGGGCTTCACTAATTACTATTGAAAGTTCATTCAAGGAGTCTCAAGAATCATTGCTCCTGTCACAGTTCAAATCGGGCTTAAAGTATCTGAAACCAGACTTTACCTCAACTCCAGTCCCAGCACAACCCATCTCTACACTTCATCTGGGAGGTGGATGCCTCAGACACTGTGATAGGGGCAATTCTGTTTCGACAACCGGGTACAAACCGTACCATGCATCCATGAACATTGTTCTCAAAAAAAGTAGTCAGTAGAGAAGAATTATGCCACCGGAGACAGACAGATGTAAGATTTGAAGTTGGCTTTCGAAAACTGGTGACTCTTATCAGTAAGGGCACAAACCCCAGTTACTGTGTTTATTGAACCCAACAACATGGAATACAAAGACATCAGACAGAATTACAGATATCCAGATCAGATGGTCCTGGTCAGGTTTAATTTTCACATTACTTAATCATCCTGGATCCCAGAACCTTAGAGGCCGACACTTCACCATGACACTGAAGGACTAGGAGCTTCATCTCAAGTTCTGGAAACAGTCTTTGTAGCAGGAACTATTTGGCAGCACCAATTAGAAATACCTTTCATCAGAGAGTCGCAGCAGTTGCCAATTAGGATCCTGGCAAATGATTGTGTCCGGTTCAGTTGGGAACTATTTTCGCCATCAGAAACCTTACGAAAACAAGTTTTGACTCTGTGCCATGAGAAGAGAATGTTGAGCACCAGGGAGTGCACAAAACACCAGACTTTCAATTTGCTAATCCTGGCAGCTAAAAATGAAAGAGCATATTTAGCAAGAACTATTGTCTGTATAGCTATAATCTACAGGCATATCCTGCTATGGTTTACCAAAGTCTACGACCTACTGTCACATATCCGTTACACACTATGCATTCAAGAGACACATTGGAAGACTTTGATTCGGTCTTGGGGAAGGTTTCAAAGCCACGAGAGATGCAGTCACCCTGCTGTATTCCAGGTTGGCCAAAAGGTATGGCTGGTTCTTTGTCACATATAAATCACCCTATTAAGAGGAAGTAGCCAGGATCTTCAAGAATTTCTTCCAACACCCCGAGCATTCCCGGAAAAAGCTTTGTTAACACCTTGGGATTGCCTAATGCAAAGCACAATGCTCTGCCTACCTACAGCTAACACAGACTTCCTCAAATAACCAATGTATATTAATCAGGGCATCCTGACCTACACTAGTTGTTGGACATTGGCCTGATGCTTCTGCTGTTCTCTATAGAGCATGTTTGCTGTGTTATCCCATTGACCAGAGATCATTACAGGGGACCATCTGAAGGTCACAATAAGCCATCCCCACCATGGTCTGTGAAATGGGTCCCCAAGATCCCTATCCAATATCAAATTTTATAAAGGGTTTACCTCCCTACCCCCTTCAGAAAACAGCCCTGGGTATCACAGGACCGTTTGCATGTACTAGAATAGGAGTCATATAAAGAATTAAAATAAATGGTGTGTTCCTCTCTCTACGAAGGGCAACATCGCTAAAGACGACGGGCACTCATTTCTAGCCAGTCTAGTGCCAGTGGTGATGGGGTAACAGGATCCCTGCATAACAGGCAAGCTGACCAAATGACCCCTACACAGTGGTGGAACTACCATTGGTGCGGAAGGTGCCGTGCACCGGGGCCCATGGATATAATGGGGCCCCATGGCAGATGCAGAGGGTCAGGGGCCCCGGTTCCCTCCTCTCCGTCTCCTTGCACTTGCATTTCTTCTATTTGTACTGTATATTTATGTATTATTTGCTCATAAAAGGAGACCTTTCCTTGCTCGAGGAGGGGGGAAAAGGGGGCTGTCTCTGGTGATTTTGGAAAATCGACTTGCTTTAATTTTCCTAGTCAAACGGCCTTACATTTTCATTTATTTTAATTATCAATTCTTTGGTCTGCTGGGGGGAGAACAACGCACTTGCAGCAATTGTCATGCAGTCACACTTCAAAAGTGTTAACAAATGGACCTGAAGACAATTACAATAGGCGCGGACACACTCATGTAACATGCCTAAAAATAGTTATCATCCAAAACCTCGCCTTACTCTTTTTAAATGAGTGTACTTTCAGCTTTATGATTTTTTTTCATGAATGAGACTTTACGACAGAATCCTGCCGGAGTTTTGTCTACACCAGAGAGGTTTACAACGAGCAGGAAACCGGGATGCCGGAACCCATGTATGTGTATTGGTTACATCTTATTAATTTACTACAGGGCAACCTCTTTGTTGCCATGGCGACTACAAACAATAGTCTGAAAAGCAGCCGCTTAGTATGGTTGACGGTCACTGCGTAAGCTGATTAAGAATTAACAAGAAAAGCCTGCAGACCACGCAGACTGCACTTGTAGTATAACCACGCTCAACTTTAAAGTGCATCTACTGACATATGGCGAAATAATTACTCTATAGTGATAATTGGTGTCCTACACACATCAATACACAAGTAAAGGAAAATACTAAAACTTTCTGATGCGTACAGAAGTTTCCTTAGTCTAACTCAAGAAGAACAGAGTAATGGATGGGCTACAATTCGGCATTTGTGGCTAAATGCCAATCAAGGTAAATATTACACAGAACAGTTTTGAAATAGTCAGTTTTCTCTACCCCTATCCGCGTACAATTGTTAGATACACTCTCTGGTAGAGTGTATCTAGCACCTACATGCGCTATTGCACCATCTTTGAAGGGCTCAACTTATGCAGTATTCTTTCCATTTGCTGGATCCTAGTGCCAATGTCAGTGGCGAGGTCAAATTATCACAAATTGATATGGGTTCTACTGGATTCAAATGGGACAACCTTGGGCTTGTGAAACGCCAGTTAGGATCAGCCATAGGCAGGAGAATACATACACTGGACCCTCTGAAATGGATACTGTAGAGATGTTAAGTGCTAAAGACTAGACAGTGTAACTAGCAAACGACAGTACCTAGTATATGGGTTATACTTGCACATATATATATATTCAACTTATCCTTCAAAGAGATTGTCTGGCAGAAACTCTTGCCCCTCTATAGCACATCCCCATTATTATAACACTCCTTTCCTATAGAGCAGGTGGACAGAGGGCAGGATATGTTATCACTACTGCTCTTTGGGACCCCTCTATGCGAATTAGCCAGGGAAGAGCACCCTGGGCAAAAAATAAGGGGCATAAGAGGCAATGAGGAAGGCATACACACATATATATATATACACACACACACACACATTATATATATATATTTTTATTTTTTTATTTTTTTCACCTTCTCACCCCAATTTCTACATTCTTCTCCCCTGATCGGGCAGTACCCCATTTTCATCAAACCCTAGCAACTACCCTTGATCAAGTGGCTCCAGCGACACTACATACTCCGCGTAGACTTAGTTGCCAACCGTGGCACACAACAGTAACACGAACTCTACAAAAACTCTCCCATAAAGCAGAACGTCACTGGCGTAAATCTTGCGCCTCTAATGATTTCATCACATATACGGATATCTACCACTCCTATAGAAATGCTCTGGACACTGCTAAACAAGCATACTACCGATCTCTCATCTATGCTCCGGCTTCTAACCCAAAACGCCTTTTTAACACACTTAAATCTCTTCTGAATCCTCCTGCCCCAAATCCTCCAACTACCATCAGTGCCCAGGATCTAGCTTCCTATTTCAAGGACAAAATTGATAAGATCAGGCTTGAAATGGTATCATCTCCCTTGACAAGCAATCAGCTCAATTCCTTTGTAGCACCCTCTGACACTGTCTCTTCATTTTATCCTACAAATGAAGAGGAAGTTTCTACTCTGTTCTCGTCTTCCTACTCTACCTCCTGTCCTCTTGTCTCCTGTGCTCATTCCCCCTCTAACTAAAATCTGTAATCTCTCTCTTTCTACTGGTATTTTTCCATCACTATTCAAGCAGGCAGTGATTACTCCTATTTTAAAAAAACAAAATTCTGACCCTAACTCACTCATAAATTACCACCCCATCTCTCAGCTCCCATGACCCTCCAAGCTTCTCGAGAGAATTGCCTACACTCGCCTCACACACTTTCTTACAGCAAACAACCTATTGGATCCTCTTCAGTCAGGGGCGGACCCAGACATTTGTCCTACCCCGGGCGATTTTAGGGGGGGGGCGATTTAGGCCCCGCCCCCTTTCTGTGTTCTAAGGCTGCCGGGCGGCTGCACAGTATGTGCAGGTCCATTCAGCAGTGAAAGTGTGCTGTCCCGCTGCTCTGATTGTGTTTAAAACACAATCAGAGCAGCCGGGCAGCATACTGTCACTGCTGAACGGACCTGCACAGTGTGCAGCTGTCGGTAGCAAGCCCCTGGTAGGGGGGGGGCGATCACCCCGATCGCCCCCCCCTGGATCCGCCACTGTCTTCAGTCAGGCTTTTGCTCTCAACACTCCACAGAGACTGCACTGACCAAGGTTGTCAATGATTTGATCACAGCAAAAAGAAAAAAAAAACATTACTGTCTTCTATTTCTCCTGGATCTCTCTGCTGCATTTGACACTGTTGACCACTCTCTCCTCATACAGACGCTAAAATCCCTAGGTCTTGAAGGCACTGTCCTATCCTGGTTCTCATCCTACCTATCTAATCGCTCTTTCAGTGTTAATTTCTCTGGATCCACCTCTGCTCCACTTCCTTTATCAGTTGGAGTACCACAAGGCTCAGTCCTAGGTCCGGTTTCAGTATCATCTCTATGCGGATGATACACAAATCTATCCTCTCCTGATCTGTCACCATCTGTGTTGTCTCGCGTTACTGACTGTCTTTCTGCCATTTCATCTTGGATGTCTTCTCGCCAACTCAAACTCAATCTTTCAAAAACTGATTTAATAATATTCCCACCCAAAAAAAAAAGCTTCCTACCTGACATTTCTATTTCTGCTGATAACATGACCATAAATCCCACCCCGCAAGCTCGCTGCCTAGGTGTAATCTTTGACTCACAACTATCATTTATTCCCCACATCAACTCTATATCTAAATCATGTTACATTAATCTAAAGAACATTTCCAGAATACACACATATCTCACACAAGACACTGCAAAAACATTAATTCATGCACTCATCATCTCCCGCATCAACTATTGCAATTCCCTCTTAACTGGTGTTCCCAAAGTCAGACTTGAACCCCTACAATCTATTATGCACGCAGCGGCTAGATTGATTTTCCTTGCAAACTGTTTTTCCTCTGCTGAGCCACTCTGTCAGTCTCTACATTGGTTGCCTGTATTTCAACAAATCCAATATAAAATTCTTCTACTAACATACAAGGTCATCAACAAAATTGCATCGACATACATCTCCTCGCTTGTTTCAAAATATCTCCAAAAACATAGTAGTAGGTTAATTGGCTGCTATCAAATTGACCCTAGTCTCTCCTCTCTGTCTCTCTGTGTGTGTATGCAATTTAGACTAAGGTCCAATGGGGCAGGGACTGATGTGAATGAGTTCTCTGTACAGCGCTGCAGAATTAGTGGCGCTATATAAATAAATTGTCTACATTATGATGATGATGATGATGATGATGATGAACTCTTAGGGCCTGAGTCATTAAGGAGAGCAAAGCATAGAAAGGGAGTCATTTTGCACCTGGGCAAAACCATGGTGCATTGGAGGGGGAGGTAAATTTTTAAATGTGGGGACAGATTTACAGTGTAACCAATACACATACATGGGTTCCGGAAAGATGAAAGAAAGCAATACAGATGTAAGTGAAAGAGGAGAGACGCAGAGAGGCACAGGGGGATGAAAGAAGGGGAGGATGAAGACAGGGGGGGGAAATTCAGCATGGCACAGGGGGATGAAGACAGGGGGGGGGCAAAGGCAGCATGGCACAGGGGGATGAAGAAAGGGGCAAAGGCAGCATGGAGGGCGCAGTGCAATCATAAGGGGGCATAGCGTGGTAATGATAAGGGGCACAGTAATGTGTGTGATGGCACGGAGCTTTTGGCAATGTAGTGTGTGTGAGGCAGATGGTGGCTAATTAATGGTTGCTATTTTGTTTGCGGGGCAATGGGAATACTATTATTTTAATGCTGGGGCTGGAGAAAGGCCTAATTATTAATGGATGCTATTTACTTAACAGCGGGGCTGGTTGTAACTTTCTAAATGTAGCCATTTTTTTTCCAAATAGGGTCCCCCAACATTCCAGGAGCCAGACAAGCCGCAACTAAAGTAAACTGCAGCCACATGGTATGAAAGTGAGAAGAACAGGTAGGAGAGAGCAGGAGAGTGTGTGAAATGTTGTGATTCTAGTGGGACAATGTAAATTTTTGGTTAGTGTTCTGCCCAATGTAAGGTACAGGCCAAGACTGAACTGTGTGTACACACACTGCATTCTTTGTGTATTACACTGTGGTGCTAGATGTGTTGAAAGACAGGAGTGCTGTGACATATGTGATGCTCTGGTGAATTCAGGGGCTAGCGCGCTTTTCCCCACTAGGCATGCCCCAATGATGCATAGCCACGCGCCCAATTGTATGACTACACCCACTCCCAATTTTGTGCCACGGCGGAGGTGCAAATTTTTTTTACACTTGCACACCTGTAAGGGGGGCCTTGAATTCCTCTTGGCAGTCCTGGGGGTGGGACATGTCCTAGATCCACTTTAATTTTCAGTGTAAAAATAAAGCTATCAAGTATTTGTGTGCTAGGTGAAAAAACAGCCAGTATTTAACTTATGTGCAAAACAATAATCTAATTTGCACCCCTTGTATTGTAACATTGTTTGCCCTGGAGAACATTTACTCTTATTTTGTCTTACTTTCCTTAATGACTCAGACCCTTAATGTGTTAAAAACATGTACAGTAAAAAAATAAAATAAAAAATTTAATTTTTAGATATGATTCAAAACGAATACAAACTGATGTATAATATGCAATATCCTTTTAGCAGAGTAATTTGAGGCCGAGAGAGATCTCCAAGCAAGTTCGTTGTGATGGATTCGATAGGGTAAGGAACAGTTTAGTTAGTGGCTTAGCGAAAGGTGAACGATTTATTTCGGCGTTCAGCTCCAGTGAACACTCTGCTGCAAATTAATCTGCAAAAGGCTTTTTGAACCATACATAAACATGTTACATTTTTACTGTGCATATTTTTAAACACATTAAGGGGGGTATCCAATTCCCCCCCGACACAACTCCGAGCTAAATCTATTACCATTAATACGGTAATTCTAGCACAGATTTCTGCTCGCGGCTCCTGGCATTGAAGTTACCATATTAACGGCAATTATGCGCACTATTACCGTAATATCAGTAGTAGTGTGCAGGCCGCGTTGCTTTTGACAGTAATGCAGCCAATTGACTTCCTATTCATATTAATAGAGTAGTAATTAACCAATTGTGACCACAGTTTTGTGCTCCAATTTCTCTGTTTTGCAATATAGAATTTAAAGGAGCCTCAGACAACAACAATAGACATATTGACAAGATAAAGAGCGCTCACCTTTATTTTTTCAATCTAAAGAATTCTAATGGGATAATCTTTGCACCTTACAGTAACAATTTAGTGGAGAAGCAAATAAACTATAAAAGCGGAATCCTCGTCAAACTTTTTGGCTGCAGCTTGATGTCAAGAATTGAAAGACAAAAGAATGAGATTATCCTACGTTATAAATTATCATCATTAAGTAAATGCAACAAATTAAATGCTCTGTATTTCGTAGTGTTAATGTTCCTAATGGACACCATAAGGTAGGTACACGGAGCAAGCCATGCTGGGGGAAGGACAGAAAACAAAGACATGGAAAAATCCGCAGATATAATTAGTGTTAATTTGGGACTCGGGCACACAGTCCGTCTCGCACACACATCAACGTAAAATCAAATGATACATCGGGCTATTGAGTTCTTAATTGTGATGAAGATGGAATTTCAAGTGTTTGTAAGAGAAACTATCATCGTCCACGGGAAGCATTGTGAGGACACAGCTCTCACCTGAGCTAAATAATTCATGTGATTTCTAAACTAAAAACAGCAGGTGACTGGAGCGAAGACAATCGTACAACGCAACACATGTGAGGCAGGAAATCAAAATAAGCCTTTTACACAATAAAAACTATAAGGCCACTAAAAAATAAAAATAAAATGGAAGCCCAGCAAAGTAAGATAATATATGAAACAAACAAGATCCATTATGTACAAAATATTATTCTGACCAAATGACCAGCTAGTACACCCAGCAACTTTCAATCTAACATCTCAAGTCACGCTACATCCCCCCTGTTGACATAATTCTTATATTACAGGTGGCAGTTCCATATTTGGAACTTGGAATTATTCATCTAAAGAACTCAATTGGTGCATATGCCTTTTATAGACAAAGGATCGCTATGGCAACATCCCCGTCTTCCTGGATGAATCCATTCATCTCTGGGCTCTAAGGGGAGGAGTTACGTTTGGCTTTACACTGAAAATCTGGCCAATCCAGCTGCTGTTTCCTTGGTCACCTGACAGCTGTGTTACCCAGGCTGGAGAAGGATGGTCTAATCATCGGAGTGCTTCATTTCTTCAATTGTCCAGATAACCTGTTCTACTTAAATTATTCACGTACGTTTTTATACCTTGTGCTGTAAGAAGATTGCTTCACCGTATTACACCATGGGGCTTTCCATATATGTTTTACAGTGATGTACATGACCGCCGTGTTATACTCTGGGAAGTGATCCAGGTTTCTGGGATCCAACCACCACTGAGAGTGCAGGAACGAGGAGTCTTACAGGATTTCCAGATAAGCCTATTCATTTGTATAATTGGTACATTCACATTTAATTACCTCACCATATGGGCTTCGTCTACCTTTGTTTTTTATCTTTACACACAGGTGAATATAAGAGGCAGCAACCATGATGGAAAGGGGGTGGGCTTTTGGTTTGCCACTGAGAAATGTGATTTTGCTAAGTCGACGCCATCTTGTTGCCTTATAGCCATTTTGTTCTCTTATAGCTTAAAGACAGATTAGATGCAGCTGGTTTGTATGAGTAATTCATTGTTTGCAGGAGACTGTGCTCATGGCCTTGAATATAGCAGACAGGAGATAAGCCAACTCCCCCCTGGGGAGTATTCCTGTGTGAAAATGAGAGAATGTAGTAACATCTGTGTAAAGGGAGCATGAGTGGTTAAAACCATTAGGGGCGTGGTTTTTTGTAATACGTGATTTTTGCTATATAGATATGGACTTGTAACTAATAAAGCAGAGCTAATTGTACACGCAAACCATGCAGCGTATTCAATTCTCTCCAGCTGATGAGCTCATAACTGATAAACTGACACTTACAGGTGAACAATCTGATTTAGATTCGACACCACCTTCTGTGAAGGCCTGTTGGACTTTAATTGTTATCAATGTATTTGATTACCTAGTGACTGCTATAATTGGTGCTCCACAACCCAACTCTCTCGTGTGTGTGTGTGTGTGTATATATGTATATATTCTCCTTTGCCGTTATCATCATCATCTTTTCATGTCAATTTATTATGCAGAGCTATACATTGCGGGGGTTACATGAAATAGAAAGGTAAAGTTGGCCCTGACCAAATGAGGTTAGACTGGGTACACACTACAGGGTTTTCACCAGATTATTGGGCCAATCACACGATAAATGACCGTTCAGCCCTATATTGTATCAGTTTGTAACGATAATCACTCATCGTTACAGCGTACAAAGCTCATCGTATCATTTAATTTTATTTATATTAACCAGGCTAAAATCTCGTTCAAGGATGGAGTGATACCGTTCCAATCCTGCAGTGTGTACGCACACTGCAGGATTGGAACGACACGGCAGTGTCCATAGATCTCTATGGAGTGTGCAGAGTCACCATCTTTTCTGCCGACGGTTATGACAGATGAAGAGCACAGATCTGAGGGTAAATCTTGTAAAATATGTTTAGTGTGTTTGCAGCCGTCATTGTGAATCGGCTGCTGATCGGGACTAATTTTTTTTTCAGTCGTCGGTAAAATCGTTAACCATTTTGCATCGGGAGAAGTTTTCTGTAGCGTGTACCCAGGTATACACTCTAAGAGGTATGAAAAACAATTGATATATACAAGGTAGCAGAATAATAACTGTAGCTGTTGGGGGGTGAGGGTGGGGGGTGTGTGCGGCTTATGCAAAGAAGCTGCATCCCGTTACCAGGCTGAACCGAGGTGGTATGACCTCAGTCACAAGGATTAGGAGATACATAAAACAAAGAGCGAGTAACATTATGTCACTCATCCAGTGCTCCAAATGCCCCCACACCAGGGGCCCGGCCACTGAAATGAAGGAGAAGCTTCTTACATGTGAAATTGTTGGATGCTGTTTCTCCGTGTCTGTAATGGGCTGGGAGATTGGGCTGTGAAGTCATAGCCAAGCCGCACACTTAGTAGTAGTAGTGGATTCTGCCCTCACCTCCCACCAGCAAGTGTGGACTACACTACTGAGTGCAGATGAACACAATCCAACGGGTGCTTACTTTGGGCAGTACTCTAAGAGATGTTGCAATGTAGGAAGGTCTCCTTTGGCCGCGGCGTAATGTACAGGAAGAGCTCCGGTGTCCGTCGCTACCATTGCATCATTGGTTCCAAACCGTAGTAACCAACCCGTAATTTCATGGTGGCCGAACCTGGCTGCCAAGTGCAGAATTGTGGCACCAGAGTTGTCTTTGTCCTGCAAGAAAGAACAAGAGGTTTAGTGAATCAACACCTGATAAACCATTGTCTGTAGAAATGTACACATTTAACAATGGTCAGAGAACCACTGATATTCTTCAGTATATTAAACAACTATATACAAAAAGTGAAGTTTGCATATATGAAGCATCTAACTAATACACTGCTCAGCATTACACAGACTTTCCACCGTAGCTCTGTTACCATGTACAGTGTGACAGCGTCTGCTGACGATTTATTAAAAACCCAAATAAAAAAAGCAAAAAAAAAAAAAAGGACAAGAGTTGCTCCTCTCTAAATTTGTGTTGAAATTGCCATCTGCAGCTGAGTACGGGTCCAATAAGCTCTACAGATCATTTCACTGCGAGCAGTGATATTTCTAGCCAATCACATTGTCTCTCGTACTATTCTCCAATACAAGACATAGAAACTCTGCCCCTTTCACTGTATTAAACAAGTCTGCTTCCACGTGTAATATCGAACAATACACTGGCTGTATTATATAGTGATCAGCGTAAGAGAGATTTAGGAGGCAGCCGCCTCTCCTTTGCATAAGGTCACTGATCGCTCACTCAGGCCAACCCCACTACTTCCGCTGCTTAAGAACTGGTGAAAATGTAAGAGTGGTGAAAGCAATTGGATAGCCCAGCGGTTCCCAAATTGTGCGCCACAGCTCCCAGGGGTGCTAAGAAGAGAAAAAAAAAAACACAGTACTAAAAAAAAAAAAATAAAAAAAAAAAATTGCCAATGCGGCAACGCCTGGGACCCAGCATCCCCCCCCCCTCCTCGCTTCTCACTGAATGTTTGGCATAACGTCATCACGCCCGACATTCAGTGACAAGCGGCAGGAGAGAGGATGCTGGGTCCCAGGTGCTACGGATTGGCAACTTTTTTTTTATTATTTTTTTTTAAGTGTTGTGTTTTTTTTTCTTTTCCCTCTCCCTGGCCCCGGGATGCGGAGGGCGCGCAGAGTGCGTGGAGATGAAGAAGGGCGCGCAGAGTGTGCGTGGAGATGAAGGAGGGCGCGCAGAGTGTGCGTGGAGATGAAGGAGGGCGCGCAGAGTGCGTGGAGATGAAGGAGGGCGCGCAGAGTGCGTGGAGATGAAGGAGGGCGCGCAGAGTGTGCGTGGAGATGAAGGAGGGCGCGCAGAGTGTGCGTGGAGATGAAGGAGGGCGCGCAGAGTGCGTGGAGATGAAGGAGGGCGCGCAGAGTGCGTGGAGATGAAGGAGGGCGCGCAGAGTGCGTGGAGATGAAGAAGGGCGCGCAGAGTGTGCGTGGAGATGAAGGAGGGCGCGCAGAGTGTGCGTGGAGATGAAGGAGGGCGCGCAGAGTGCGTGGAGATGAAGGAGGGCGCGCAGAGTGCGTGGAGATGAAGGAGGGCGCGCAGAGTGTGCGTGGAGATGAAGGAGGGCGCGCAGAGTGTGCGTGGAGATGAAGGAGGGCGCGCAGAGTGCGTGGAGATGAAGGAGGGCGCGCAGAGTGCGTGGAGATGAAGGAGGGCGCGCAGAGTGCGTGGAGATGAAGGAGGGCGCAGAGTGAGTTAGCTGTAAATTACTCTTTGAGAGAAATAGAATTGAAAAAAAATATATAAAAATATTCTTTTCCCTTGGATTTATGTGTTTTATTTTTGCATACAACTAAATAAGTATTCTGTCCTGACCTAAATACCTATTACGTTTTTTTGACCCAACTACTTATAAAATGGGACTGCTCTGTAATTATTTTGGAGGGGTGCCTTGAAAAAATTATGGAGACTCTAAGGGTGCCGCGAACTGCAAAAGTTTGGGAACCACTTGGATAGACTGAGGATTCCTGCTGAAAAGCTACTATCAGCCTCTGGACTGGTGGAAGTTGCCTTCTACTAAACTGCGGCAGCAGAGTTCAGCCCAAGGACAGAAAACTAAAACACTTTCACCCTGTTCTATTATTGGCTGAACGCATTAAGTTTCCAGCCCTGCCCTGAATGATTGGCTATGAGAATTCGATGAGAAGAAATGGAACTATGCTTTCTTGACAAGACTTGGCCTAACACAGAGGATGCTGGGAATTCCACTGGATGATGATGGAGAGAGCTTTTTGAAATCATACTCATTATGGGGCAGGTAATCAGTTATCATGTCGTACAGAACACCTAAACTCCATAGGTCTGCTTTCAGATCACGGCATCGCCTTTGCAGTATTTCAGGCACTGTATAAACCATGAGACCTACTGAGTTTAACTTGTCCTTTCAATCTATGGAAGTTACAAAACCAAGGTTAACCCCAGACAGCACAAAGTTCTCTACCAGAATATTTCCAAATTTAAGGGCTCTGTGAGATCGACTATGACAAGAGACAATATTTCAGACTTTCTATGATCCGTCTGAATAGACCCTTATTGTCCTTTACAGAAATTTAATTTACCGCAATCAGTGTGTGAAAGAGGTCACATTCAGCCTTCTCCAAAACGATGAACATTTTGCCGTCTCTGAATTCCATAATTACCTCAACTTTTATTATAGGTTTACGGGACCACTGAACCAATATGGAGAAAAGTAAGTTACGTAATTTGAGTAACATTTTGGTTTGTCAATAATTTTTATGCCCATTGTTCTAGAAAGCTTTTCAGAAAAGGCCCGTCATACAGTTGCATAAATGCCCGTCTCTAAAATCTTCCAAGTATAGTATCCGTCTGTAAAGAGTCAGTTTAATATATCCATTTTATCTGGAAATAATACTTTGACTTTGTTTATTTGTCTTGGCCGAATTGTTCACCTTAGAATCTAAATTGGCCAGAAATAAGGAACAGGACAATCTAATCCCAGAATAAAACATTATATAATGTACAGAGACAAGGGCATAACTGAACATTTGTACGCTACATGTCAACAATTTAAAAATGGGCCCCTATGTCCCACCTGTGACTGGATCACTGATAAATAACTTATTTGTGGCAGGATCATGTGGAAATAGTTTATTGTAGAAATGTATTTCAATCAGAGGTGCAGGCACCAATGTATAATTTGAAATGCACTTATCGTGTTACATTGGGATGTGTTTTGTATGGAAGTGTCATTGTTTGGGTTTGTAAGGTTGCTAGAATAAATCTCAAATTAGGCATATGGGGAGGGAGTTGGATAGCAAAAAATGATAACTAAGTTTTTTGATGAAGTGTCAATTGTCTGCTCTGGCCAAAGGCCCAGCAAGTAGTCGTTACTGTGTGGCCTTTTGTCCAGAGTGTTCAAACCTTTCTGAACATTGTACACAGCATGTGATGCAGGAAATCACAGCAAGTTATAGGATATCACAGATAAGTGTAAATATTGTTAGCTTTGCATTGCATGTAAATCCATGTTTAGGTAAACAAATTGTATCCTGATTCTAAAAATAGCTCAGACCTCGAGGGGGCTGGCTTATCCAGTGAGGCTGCACTCAAATGTGTATAAAAACAGCAGTGATACCCAGTGACCCAGAAGAAACCCGGTATTGGATGCCGGTTAAGGAGTCCAGTGGTGGCAGCATTTGTAAGCCCCTCCTACTGCGGCAAGAGGGCGCATTTGGGATAACGAAAGGGAATGGTGGCAAAGTAAGCCCAGCCGGTTCCCAGCAGCAACGGACAGGGTGGCATAGGCGGTCCCATCCTGTCACACCACCCGATGTTGAAAAACTCACATCCATATAGGACTTTAACAAGGAAGGAGGGCCCCATAGTAGCTGCACCCCAACACCTATGGTAGTTATGTCCTTGTACAGAGGTATACTAGAGAACAAGGAGTAAATTTATCAAGCTGTGAGTTTGAAGAGTGGATATGTTGCCTATAGCAACCAATCAGATTCTAGCCATCATTTAATTTAGTACATTCTACAAAATGACAGCTAGAATCTGATTGGTTGCTATAGGCAACATCTCCACTATTTAAACCCGCCAGAAACTCACAGCTTCATACATTTACTCACAAGTTTTATATAAACAGAGATTTACTAGAGGTTGCATGAGGGTGTTGGAATACACACCCAGCGAAGTCAGTTGTAAGGGCCATAGCGGTTGCAGGAAGTCTGCCAGCAGCCGGGTTGTTTCTGGACATCCTTTTAAAATGTTTACTTTGCACATATAAAGGGTCAGTGTTGTAAATATATTTTCATGTTGCAACACGTGCAGAAGAATAACCGTCAAGTTCACAGAGCCTTGAACTGTGACTAAACAGATTTAACCACACACTAGAAATGTCTTTCATCCAACGCTGGCTGCATTATTGCTGTGAGAGGCAAAAATCGAGAGAGAGAGAGAGAGAGAGAGAGAGAGAGAGAGAGAAACTGTTTGATTGAAGTACAGGAGTAGTTTGCCTCTGTGAGAGGCTTCTCTGAGCCCTAGCAATGGACGAGTCAGTGAAAAGTCTATGTACTCTAGCTCCGCCCATGTGTGATGTGACCAGTGTAGCTAGTAACTCATAGTAACATAGTTGATGAGGTTGGAAAAAAAAAAAAAAAAAAAAAAAAAGACACCAGTCCATCAAGTTCAACCTATTTTGGATCTCCTGCGATCCTGCACTTATATTTGAAATTGATCCAGAGTAAGCAACCGCCAATCTGTTTCAATTGTGAAAATCCCCCCAGACCCAATATTGCAGTCCTATTTTTACCCTATATCCACTACCATCCTTCATTTTAATTAACGGTCGTATCCCCTGGATGCACTTTTCCGCTAAAAATTTGTCTGACCCTTTCTTAAACATATCTATTGAATCTGCCATCACAACATCCCCTGGCAGTGAATTCCATATCTTGACTGCCCTTACTGTAAAGAACCCCTTCCTTTGCTGGTTGTGAATCTTCCTCTCCTCTAAACTTAGGGGGTGACCGCGTGTCGTGTGTATAGTCCTTGGGGTAAAAAGTTCCCTTAAAAGTTCTCTGTATTGATCCTTAATGTATTTGTACATAGTAATCATATCTCCCCTTAGACGCCTCTTTTCTAATGTAAACATGCCTAAACTGGCTAACCTTTCCTCATAACTTAATGACTCCATACCCTTTATCAATTTTGTCGCCCTTCTCTGAACCCTTTCTAGTTCCAAATTATCTTTTTTATAGAATGGTGCCCAGAACTGTACTGCATATTCAAGATGAGGTCTTACCAACGATTTATATAGTGGCAAAATTACACTGTCTTCCCTTGCATCTATGCCCCTTTTTATGCATGCCAATACTTTGTTTGTCCTTGCAGCTGCTGCTTGACATTGAGCACTATTGCCAAGTCTGTCTACGAGCACTCCCAAATCCTTTTCCATTATACATTCTCCTAAATTAATTTCAATTTAATTTATAGATTGCGTTCTTGTTTTTGATCCCTAAATGCATAACCTTACATATTTCTGTTAAACCTCATATTCCATTTGGCCGCCCAATCCTCCAGTTTATTTAAGTCCAACTCCAAATAACAAAATGCTCTTCAGAAAGATCACATGACTGTGCGCTATTAAAGCATACTTGCCTACTGTCCCAGAATGTCCAGGAGACTCACAAATTTAGGAAAGTTTTCCCAGGTTCCCAGGAAAGTATACAAAACAAAACAAAAAAAAAAAAAGAGACAGTTGTCAGCACTTATCCTTAACGCTGCCTATCTGTGTGTATCTAGCAAAATGAAAACATGAGGTACTGGTTCATATTTTGATCAAAACATTTAAGCCTGCATCCCAGCGTCAAGGGCACTTCATTGTATACAGGTCGTATACTGACCTATATGCTTTATATACCATTAAAATGCATATAAAATCAGATTTTTTATTTTTTCTCTGGTTTTGTCTCAAGATATTGCCTTATTGTCAGCTGTCCATCAAGCCCATTTAAGGCACATTTGCGTGTGGCTCACAAGCAGCTCTTGCTAGATGTAAACTCCTATATTTGGAAGGTGAGTGCATCTGATTTGAACTGCACTTTAATGGTGATTCCTGGGTGAAAATCACCGTGAAACCTGTAGGAAGATGGTTGTTAACCAACGTGACATAAATTTGGATTGTCTAGCTGGTGTATTTTTCTATACTGGCATGGTCATGCCTGAATGTATTAATTCCATTACGAACTGTGAAAATGAAGTGAATATCAAATTACACAAACTATTCTTAACATGAAGGGTGAGAGTCCACCTGTGCACGGCCCCAATAATCAGTTGAGACAGGAACAGTCATCTCCACGGCAACTTCGAAGTGAAATAGAATGCAGGAACATTCTACTAGGAGCTGTGGCAGGAATGCCAGTTTCCCTGATAAGATGTGACCCCTATAAGGGGACAAGACAGGGGCTGGTTGGCAACTTTTAGCCCAGAGGCCAAGACTGGGCTCAGCAGCCTATTGGGAATATTTTAAAAGGTAAATGTAAAATGCAGGTGACCGAGCCCAAAGCAGCCACTATGGGATCTTCCCAAGGGGGAAATTAATTTCCCTAGATGTATTTACCTCTGACCATTCTCTTATCAACAAAATGAATAAACACTTTGCAATATCGTTAAGCACCCTATCCAGTGTCTTCCTTCTTGCACTCACCTAAGTTTTCCTATTTGTGAATGCAGGTCAGTGTACCATTGGCAGAGGATGGACACAGCTTGAAGGACATGCTTTCTTGTTGGTTAATCCATATGAAGCATGCAGTCCTCATAGCGATCTATTTGTTGCTATATATTTGTCACTGCATTCATGCTGCGTTCACTGTCACAACTTCTAAAAGGAAAAAGTGAAGGTGTTGCCCATAGCAACAATTCTAGTGATCATTTTTTAGAATGTACTAGAAAAATTATAGCTAGAATCTGATTGGTTGCTATAGGCAACACCTCCAGATCTCTTTTTTAGAAGTTTTAATAAATCTACCCCTTAGTCTTTCAGGATCTATCCAGAATTTGGATGGACCCTGTTTTGATATCCATTTACACAGCATTTACATTCAGTGTAGTGCAATCGGCGAACATCAAATTGCTAATGCGTACAAGCCCTTACTTAAGCTGGGTACACACTACAGAAGTTTCGACCAACTTTTTATGCAGAGCGATTTCACATGCGATAGATGGTCCGATCGCTCGGTCCAGGGACTGCATACACACTAGCCTTGTTTAGGACGATAAAGGGAAGAGCGGACGTCCCTTTAGCAACTGTTTACAGCCATGTTGTCGTGAGCAATGACTGTAATTTCGTACTCACTCTTTAGTGGATCGGTCGGAAGTTTATACACACTGCACAGCGGAAACGAGATTGGAACGAAAAATATTAAACGGTACGACCAACCAAATGAGGCGACAATCGTCCATTTGGGCAGACTTTCGACCATCGTGTCACTGCACACACTGACCCGACTTTTGAACGAGCGGTCGTATGTCGGCTGATTTAGCCGATTTTTGGACGAAAACAGTGTAGTGTGTACCTAGCTTTAGTCTTGTATCTGATTGGCAGATATCTAATTCAAGCAGTTGACCCACAATATTAATTACAAACATGGGGTTCGGCCATGTGGAAAAAAAGCGTTCTCTGGATGCTACGTTGGCGATCTTATTTTTTTCATATGGAAGGACAAAACAATATTTATTTTTACACACTATCAATGGACAACATTGTAAACATTGGATTCAAAAACATCACGTTTGGATAATTTAGAAGACTGTAGCTGTAGATTTTATTGAACAATCACAAACGCTACAATAATGTAAATAAGATGCTCCTCTAAGAGGAATAGAGGTGGAGATATTCAGGTCTACACTAAGGCCGTTAACAAGTAAACTTTCATTTAAGTCTTAGTTAATCACCACCACAAATATCCTATCTCAGATCTTATCAATTATATAAAAAAAAAAAAAAAAAAAAAAAAAAAAAAATATATATATATATATACACACACACACAAACACTCTCTCTGAAGGTTTCACTATTTTAAAGCAAACTACCTTATAGACTGATTTATTAGCAGAACGATCTGTTAGATTTATAACAGATCTCACAATCTTAAAAACTTGTTAGTATCTAATTTAACAAACTAAATAAATCTCAATAGACATGGAAAGAGCACCTAAGGAACATTTTGGGTGGGTTCCTTGCAGAATAAATTGTTGCTTTATTTTATTACCAACAGAACATATGAATTTAAATCTACAACTCTGGATCAGTTTTGCTCTATTCGGAGCTTCAGCATCTGTAAAACAAACATTTGACATTTATTTCTTAGAATTTGGTGCAGCCTACACTCTGTGGTATTGTTATTTTTCATTTTTTTTTTTAGAACTCCTCCACAATATAATTATTCAGAGAAAAAAAAAAAGAATATAGAACTTTGGCCCCCGATCATGGGGGAAACGTTGACGTTTGGGGGGATTACTGGAAAGGAGAACATTGTGACAACAATATTTAGGTAAAAGGCTTTTGGTTCTTTTGATTAAGAATTACATTCCGAAATTTTTTGAATGTAAACAATATGGTGAATTTAGATTAGAATAAGGATAGGGAGAAGGGTGGGATGTTGGAAAGGGGGGGGGGGGGAGATAAGTAAGAGGGAGGTTTTAAAGGGGTAGGGCAGCACAGTGGCTCAGTGGTTAGCACTTCTGCCTCACAGCACTGGGGTCATGAGTTCAATTCCCAACTATGGCCTTATCTGTGTGGAGTTTGTATGTTCTCCCCGTGTTTGCGCGGGTTTCCTCTGGGTGCTCTGGTTTCCTCCCACAATCCAAAAACATACTGGTAGGTTAATTGGCGGCTAACAAATTGACCCTAGTCTGTGTGTCTGTCTGTCTGTCTGTGTGTGTGTGTTAGGGAATTTAGACTGTAAGCTCCATTAGGGCAGGGACTGATGTGAGTGAGTTCTCTGTACAGCGCTACGGAATCAGTGGCGCTATATAAATAAATGGTGATGATGATGTAATTCCTCCCTTTCTTCTTATTACATTATCACTATTAGAGAGTTGTGGTAATATTTCCAGCAAATGAACACTGCAGCACTGTATTATAATAGCGTAATATCTATCATTATTGTGTACCTCCACCTCTCCCTCCTTTGTGTACTTACATTTTCCCTCATATCTCTATAATATTATAATAAAACTCTCCAAGAGAGCTCTTTTATATCTTTCATGTTACCCCGTACTTGCCAACTTTGATATATGTATATGGAACTCTAGGAGATGCCAGATCGGGGGTGTGGTGTAAAGGAGGGGGCGGGGAATTGTCATTTGCGTCATTTTGGCCCAGCCAACAACGTTGTCCGCAGGGGTGGGGCCAAAGTGACACGATTCACCGCAAATGGCTCCCATTCTGAACACTTCACTAGGAAATTGGCAGGATGCTGGAGAATTGCACTATTCGGATTTCAGGAGTCTCCCAGACATTCTGGGAGAGTTGATAAGTATGCGTTACCCTTTATCTTTCCCTGATCTGTTTCCTTTCACTGTTCCTATGAGCCCCTTTCTTCATTTTCAGGTATCCCCCTCTCTTCCTCCCTACCTGCTCTCCCCCTGTGCCTCAAATTCCTGCCTCTCTCGCTCCTCCCTTACTCTTCAATGCTCTTTATCTAACCCCTCTCGCTAGAACTCACACTTTTGCTCCTCCATCAACACACTGCATCCTCGCTGTTCTTTACTTCCCTTTCTATGATCTTCTTTTCTTCTATCTTCTTGCTCTTCCTCTTCTGTATTTTCTTTGGTCTTCTGGCTCCTCTCTGCGCCGCTCCTCACCGACAGTGTCAGGAGGTGATAACATCACGCCCGACAGTCAGAGTGAAGGGAATGGGGAGCCGCCTCCGGATACGGAGGCTGGTGATGTAAGGAAGTGGGGAGAAGAAGTTCTGGTATGCCATACCGGTACATACCATCCCACTTCAATCACTGTATATATTAATGACGTGTACCAATGGTTCGTTTTTTTTTTTTATAAAAATATGGTATTAACTTTATAATACTTTAATATTTGCACATATTCTATTCTCATTTCATAGAATACCCCCTATAAACAGCATGTAGCACAAGAGATGCATATTTATTCCTTAAGATTCAGGACATAAACGGTCAGTGCAATAAACAAAGTTAAACGGACTTTCAACAGAGCGATGTATCTGAGAATCAGTTAAAATGTCACAGACTCTCCCTATCTGTGCCAAGCTGTCCTGTCCTGTTAATCCCCTGTCTCTCTCCTACACCGTGGCTTTTTACACAAATTACCTGTAATGCTTTTAAGCTATAAGCACATCACATGCTTTCACCGTTCATCCTGCATTCTGGAAGCCGATTAGGTGCTAATTTGCATCCATTGTCCTGTGTCTCAAGTGGTACCTTTCAATTCCCAAAGACACTCTTACAAAAGGACACGTATCAAAATGGGTTTTAAATACAAATTATAAACCGCATCGTAGTGTTTAAATGTCTGTGTTGATAAAAGTTTGCAAATAAAAAATAATTTGTAATTTCTATGTAATTTTTTTTTTATAGAAAACACACACACATCCCACATTATAGCCATGGTTATCTTTGTAGCCAACCCAATCCATACGAGCATTTCTAAAATTTCCACTTTGACCACTACCGATAATGATCCTCTCAATTTCTAGACGCACCAATTGTAATTTCAGCCCATGCACGCTCTCATATTGGGCCAACTGCCCGATATCGACCGAAATATCATGGTTTCCATAGGCACTATTATTAGGGCTCCCTGCAAACTCTTTCAGAGCTACTGAAAATATACCCCGGCCATATCACAAAGCCTCATCTTACCTATCCTAAATTACAATAAGCTGAAACCTTTACTTAAATACTGTGTTGGAAAAACACAGAAATCACTTTACATTTTAAGTTTTCTGGCTCTTTAACTGTAAATTCTATAACTAAATAAAGTTATTTGGAAGAGCACGTGAAAGAACTGACAGATGCACAAAGTTTGCCAGGATGACACAAATCCAAGAATCAAGCACTCAAGCAGGTGGGTTAGTTATAATATTAACAACGGTAAAAGAAAAAAATAAAATTATTTAGGATTTACGGTTTTAAGAGATCTTTTTAATGCCATTTGGCACTGCTAATTATAGCGAAAGTCTTTTCCTGAAATTTAAATCAAGCCATTGCCCAAATTTGATCTTTGTGCCTGCTTGTCACCCCACAGGCAGTGGAATGCACAGGTCAGACTAAAACGTTAGAAAACAGTTTGAGTTCAGTGTTGGTTTGATATCTGCTATTGTTCTTATCCTGTAAAACTGAAAACCTCAAAACAAACTTTTTAATGTTAAAAAAAAGAAAACAAACCTGCTCAATTTTCCAGCCGGCTTCATAAGTAATAACTCAAAGCCTAAAGTTTATTTTCAAACTTCTTGCCGGCTGCCAACGGGTATAAGCTGTACTGCCAACGCTGCCCTCAATTCCATCAACACACAAAAGATTTGAACTAATCTAGTATACTTGCCAACATCTGAAATGTTCTGCGGATGGATATATGCATCTATATTTGTTGGATGCATACAGGAAAAATTAAATCTACACAACATGACCTGACCGCTGGACATGATCATAATACAATTCTATTACACTCTATACAGACATAGGACACTACACCTCCAACATGACCTGACCACTGGACATGATCATAATACAATTCTATTACACTGTATACAGACATAGGACACTACACCTCCAACATGACCTGACCACTGGACATGATCATAATACAATTCTATTACACTCTATACAGACATAGGACACTACACCCCCAACATGACATGATCATAATACAATTCTATTACATTGTATACAGACATAGGACACTACACCCCCAACATGACCTGACCACTGGACATGATCATAATACAATTCTATTACACTCTATACAGACATAGGACACTACACCTCCAACATGACCTGACCACTGGGCATGATCATAATACAATTCTATTACACACTATACAGACATAGGACAATACACCCCCAACATGACCTGACCACTGGACATGATCATAATACAATTCTATTACACTCTATACAGACATAGGACACTACACCCCCAACATGACCTGACCACTGGACATGATTATAATACGAATAGCTGGGGCACAACTTTCAATACTCATACATACAAAAGAAAATTATATTACACTATACATACAATATAAATACAAACCCTTTAAACAAAAAAACAAAGCCAAAATAGACATAAATCAAACAGTTACCGTATTGAGCATCATTTGTAATATACAGACATAATACATTAGTGTTTAGGGGTACTTTAAAATGGCCACTACACTTACAATCAAAGTTTATTTAATATTAAAAGTTATGTTGAATTATTCACATATATTTAAAAGATGACATCTCATGAAAGTATTTGGTAGGTTTCATATTGTATTCACAAGTGTCAAACAAAAGAGTAGAAGTTAATGTTCTCAGCATTTCCAGAGATTCTCCGCATTGGTTTACACTAAAACTTCCCAGGGAGTCACATTTCCTCTACAATCAGAGTCTGGAGTACAGAGCAAAGGGAACTCTGATATTAACCACCGAAACTCTTCAATCCAAATTTGCATGCGTCTCATAGATTAATAGGATTGGAGCCCAATAAAGTCCTATTTGGTGGTAATCGTGTTCACATTTACCACCATTCCGACACCGAGGACTCCTCCACTTAAAATCCGAATCTGTGAAAAAACAATGTAAATATAAGCAGACTTGCCTCCATACCGACGCTGTAGATCTCCGATGGCAGCAGGATGCCGACCACAAGTGATTCCAATTAGTCAGGTGTTCGTCAATAGACTTTGACGTCATTGTGACCTGTATCACTTTTAATTTAAAGTGGCAATGTTCGGTTAACACTTAACCTGTGGGCAATGTCAGGACCCCGGAGGTTAAGTGTTAACCTGACATTGCCACTTTAAATTAAAAGTGATACAGGTCGCAATGACGTCAAAGCCTAGTGACGGACACCTGACCAGTCGGAATCCCTTGCGGTCACCATCCTGCTGCCATCGGAGATCTACAGCGTCGGTATGGAGGCAAGTCTGCTTATATTTACATTGTTTTTTCACAAATTCGGATTTTAAAGTGGAGGAGTCCTCGGTGTCGGAATTTTCCGCAACGTTAAAGCGTACCCAACCCGTCCTATTATAATAGAATAAACCAGTGGTTCCCAAACTTTTGCAATTCGCGGCACCCTTAGAGTCTCCATAATTTTTTCAGGGCACCCCTCCAAAATAATTACTGAACAGTCCTGATTTAGAAGTAGTTGGGTCAAAAAATTGTAATAAGTATTTAGGTCAGGACAGAAATACTTGTTTAGTTGGATGCAAAAATGCCCCCTCTGCCCCCAGACACTCTGCCCTCTCTCATGCTGCCCCCTCTGCCCTCTCTCACGCTGTCCCCCCTCCTCAGCCCTCTGTCACGCTGCCCTCCTCCTCTGCCCTCTCTCATGCTGCCCCCTCTGCCCTCTCTCACGCTGCCCCCCTCCTCTGCCCTCTCTCACGCTGCCCCCCTCCTCTGCCCTCTCTCACGCTGCCCCCCTCCTCTGCCCTCTCTCACGCTGCCCCCCTCCTCTGCCCTCTCTCACGCTGTGTCCCCTTCCTCTGTCCCGCTATCCCCCTCTGCCGCCCGCCTGCCATAGAACAAACAAACACAAAAACTTACCAATCCGCTCGGCACCGGGACCCAGCATCCTCCTCCTCTCTCACGCAGCTGCGTGAGATCCCAAGGTGGATCCCAATTCTTCCAATGATGAGAGAATGGATGACTTTCAACTGATACTTAACGACAATGACCGGTTCTCTTCCTCACTACTCTGTGTTAGAGTTGATGTTCCGAACAGGTGACACGTACACGTCCCTTCTGGTTTGGGGGACACAGGTGACACGTACACGTCCCTTCTGGTTTGGGGGACACAGGTGACACGTACACGTCCCTTCTGGTTTGGGGGACACAGGCGACACGTACACGTCCCTTCTGGTTTGGGGGACACAGGCGACACGTACACGTCCCTTCTGGTTTGGGGGGGGGGGGACGACACATACAGATGACACGTATACGTCCCTTCTGGTTTGGGGGACACAGGCGACACGTACACGTCCCTTCTGGTTTGGGGGACACAGGCGACACGTACACGTCCCTTCTGGTTTGGGGGACACAGGCGACACGTACACGTCCCTTCTGGTTTGGGGGACACAGGCGACACGTATACGTCCCTTCTGGTTTGGGGGACCATCCGAGCTCCTATATCCTTGTAGCAGATGCCTCAACTGTCAGAATTCTCTGACACGTTTCATCCAACCAATGGACTCAGTCATAGGGATCAGAAACAGATGTGATTCTGTAAGTTAAGTGCTTGTAAACAGATCTCAAGCTAAACTTAAACGCACGCACACATATATAAACGCAAACATCCGCTGTTTAAGTTGGTACAATTAACTTGTGATGAGCTCCAATTCACGGAGTCTGACACGTCAATGCAGCTGATAACATACATTCATCTCAATGCTGCGGGTGAAAACTCACGTTTCTACACACGGTGGCTTGAACAAGACAACAGCAGGTTTACAAAACGCAGATGCCTAAATGCAATGAGGTTTATATGCGGTTTTACAGGCTCATTGCAAATTTACCTAGCCTTCTACACCTGGGTTTGCTACCTGTGGTATTTTGATAGTGTTACGGGTTTCAATTTCACCCAATAGTAGGTTAATGACTTTGGGCCTACGTGAAATGACAGGATGTGTATCTAATGGGCAAGAGTGGTCCCACTATGGAGAATTGTGGCTGTAATAAAGTTTAGTCCTGGACAAAACCATGTTACATACAAGGGGTGCAAATTAGTTTATTATTTTGCACATAAGTTAAATACTGGCTGTTTTTTTATGTAACACACAAATACATGATAGCTTATTTGTACACTGACAAATTGAAAGTTGATCTAGAACATGCTCTACCCCAACTATAAATCTGCCATCACATTTTAAATTAACCTCACCTCCCCCTCCAATGCAACTTGGTTTTGCCCAGGTGCAAAGTTACTCTTTTTTTTTTTTTTTCTTCTTTCCTCTCTTTAATGAATCAGGCTCATAGTGTATTTAGTTATATTCTTTATTTCTTGCCACGTTATAAAGGCGGTAGCGGCTCCAAGGATATATTGTTCCAAGAGTTAAAACCTGTTGATGGATTCAAGAAACTCACATAACAATTTTGGTTTTCAGATGTTCCAGGAGGTCTCCCATTGCGGGAGAACAGGCAATTGTCCTTCATAGCAATGTAATTGTAGTATGTGGATACTAAAACACACACCCTTTTTTTGCCCTTAGCTCTGTAATGGTGTTTTGTTTTTTTAAACAAAAATATTTATTGTTTCTCACAAGTATTTTGACAATATAAAAACTTTGGATTGAACACATATACAAGCATTACATGGTAAGAAATTGTTTGCATATACGGAAAGACGAGCAGGGGAAGAGGACTGGTTGGTGAGGGGGGGGGGCAGTGGCGGATCCAGGGGGGGGGCGATTGCCCCCCCTAGCGGGGGCTTGCTGCCGGCGGCTGCGCACTATGTGCAGGTTCGTTCTGCAGTGACTGTGTGCTGCCCGGCTGCTCTGATTGTGTTTAAAACACAATCAGAGCAGCCGGGCAGCACATTGTCACTGCCGAGCGGACCTGCACGTATTGTGCAGCCGCCGGCAGCCTTGAAGTCAAAAAGGGGGCGGGGCCTAAATCGCCCCCCCTAAATCGCCCGGCGTAGGATACTTTTCTAGATCCGCCCCTGGGGGGGGGGGGGGGGGCTTGGCTTGTTATTTTCTGCCTTGTTGATAGTTATTTGTGGAGTTGTTTGAGGGGAAACATAGGTGGGCAAATATAGATCCATTGGATTGATGGGTGGTGAGACGTAGATTAATAGTCACCGGATTAATGTAAAGGTAATATCTATAGGGTTTAATAAATGTAAAACTGTAGCTACAGGAGGTTCTACTTCATAGTAACTTGTTCATGGAGTCCTAGGGATAAATTTATCAAGCTGCGGGTTTGATAAAGTGGAGTTGTTGCCTATAGCAACCAATCAGATTCTAGTTATCATTTATTTAGTACATTCTACACAATGACAGCTAGAATCTGATTGGTTGCTATAGGCAACATCTCCAGTTTTTCAAACCTGCAGCTTTATAAATTAACCCCCCCCCCCCCCCCCCCCCCAAGTATTTTTAAAGCTACTGTAACTTTTTATACATCTAGCAGAGTAAAAATGCAAGATATTAGGTCTATATATTGGCCAACACATATAAACGGTTACCTGAATGTCAAGGCAATATTTGCAAGCAGAGAGAAATGCGAACATACAACAACTTAATTCTAGAAGATATAAAATATTAACGATTTCCCCATAGGGATTAAAAATCAGACTGAAAATTCCACGCAGCACACACAACGTTGTAGGACACACAGGTCCAGACCCGGAGTCCTAACACTAATATAACAAAGTCTAGATCCGCCCCTGATGCTCAGCTCTCAACGGCCACATATGACCCCTCTCATTATCTGCAGTCTGGAGCTTCTCTCTCTAGGGAGCTGTAATTGTCTGGAGGTCACTGGGAGGGGCTGCTGGAAACAATGACAGCGCTCGCTCCAATCACTGTGCAATCTCCCCCCAGTCAGGGAGATCCTTGTGTGGTGCAGTTTCCTTACTAGCTAGACCCTATACAAGGACAGTGTTAGAAAATCTACAGAACACCACATCTTTATAGCTAATCTGACGCAGTGCGATTACCAGGAACCTGTATATAATGGGTGCGGAAATGCAGAGGTTAAACGCTCTACATTTAGCAGATTGTCAGACAGTAGCCCAGTTTGGCCGCAGCGCAGCATAGCTAATGGCAGGAACACAAGTCAGCGCTAGTCTTTAATTTAGTAAAGTCATGAGGAATAGAAAGACTTTGAGTAATGAAATTTAATAGTATTGGCAGAATATTGGATGTACTGATATCAATACAACTACCAATCAAAATAAAGATATGGGCAGCACGGTGGCTCAGTGGGTAGCACTCCTGCCTCACAGCACTGGGGTCATGAGTTCGATACCCGACCATGGCCTTATCCATGTGGAGTTTGTATGTTCTCCCCGTGTTTGCGTGGGTTTCCTCTGGGTGCTCAGTTTCCTCCCACACAACAAAAACATACTGGTAGGTTAATTGGCTGCTATTAAATTGACCTTAGTCTCTGTGTGTGTGTGTATGTTAGGGAATTTAGACTGTAAGCTCCAATGGGGCAGGGACTGATGCGAGTGCCTTCTCTGTACAGCGCTGCGGAATTAGTGGTGCTATATAAATAGCTGGTGATGATGATGACACGTGACATCAGAAGAGCTATCTAGGGGGGAACTTCTAACCAAGAGATCTTGGCAGCCTACTTCACTGACCAATTGGAAGCAGGGAGTAAGAACAAAGTAATTAACAACAGAACATTGGAATCATACCTGTCACAATGATACCTGCATCTGAGGCGGTTACTGTGCTGGCAGTCCCTGCTTCTAATCATACAGTGTAATACACTGCACACATTTCCAAGTGATGAGTCCTCACCTACAGCCATCTGTACAGTAAGAAGGCGACAGAAGATCTTCCGATCCAAGGACAGCGATAAGTCAAAGCAGCCATGAGAGGGTATATGTGATACATACGGAGCCTCCCGTTTGGCTTAGCACTAGAGCTGTCTTGGTCAACCTATGGTTCTCCAGGTGTGAAACTACAAGCCCCAGCATGCTTTTCAGGTAGACAGACAGCTGATAGCTGGCAGGGTATGCTGGGACTTGTAGTTTCACAACAGCTGGAGAGCCACAGGCCTGCACTAAAGTGACTCCAAGATAAACAGCTTGGGTACCACGCCCGTTTAATGTACGCACTTATACTAGACAGCAGCGTGTACACATGTCACAATTTGCACAGGGACAATGATAGGAGGTCTGTATAGGTTCTAGAGAGAGTCCTGATTCGTCCCCACTCTCATCAACATAAATATAAGATACGTATCCACAAACACAGGATACACACAGCTCTATTTTAGGAGACAAACTGAAAAGTTGAAATTAGTCGCCCTAAAGAGTTAGTAGGTTGTAACTTAGTGATGATTTTACTTTTAAACTGTGCACATTTCTAACTAGATCTACAAACCCGCAGGTGGCCACGTAGAGCGTTTTTACAGAGATTGTTCCAAAATCCAGAAGAAGGGCACCCTCACACATCTACCAGGGTTGAAGCAGGAGTCTGATACAATATTACCAGCAGCTTTAGCGTGTAAAACTTAAAGGCCATGTGAGTAATCCCTTCTGCTCCTGGTACTATGTTTCCACCAGGTTGCATAAAATTGTTATCACAACCACAGACAAATGCTGGAGAAGTTGATCCATCCCAGGTTCCTTCCTACATATCTGATGGGACTGTCCCAAATTATCCACATTTCGGAATGATATTGGGGATCTTTATAACCCACACTGATACCCATTTTTCCCCTCTCTGCAGGTCTCCCTGTTAGTGTGACCAGTCCCGCTTGGTGCTGGTTGCCAGTTTTGGATGGGATTACCCCCCCCCCCCCCCACACACACACACACACACACACACACACACACTTCCCCCGTGCTTTAACAGAAACCAACTCAGGATATAGAACGAATGCTAGTTAGCTATTTTAGATTGAGGGGCACAATGATTTCATTTTTTTTTTTTTTTTTTTTTATTAGATACGACAATACAGTGTTGGGGGATTTTCCTCTGTGTTTGTTCCTTGCAATTAATATCATCCTATTATTTTTGTTTTGCCCCCACTTCTCCCCTCTTATACCCAACCACACCACAGCGCAAAATGAATGGACTGTGGCATCATCACAAATCTCTTTATAGATGATAAAATCCACAGAATGCAAATTTACAAACCGTGCGGAGCACCGTTCCACGGAACAGTGAGGTAAAGGCAAAACTGTACGACTATCACTGGAATTGCGCAACTTGGCAAAACAGTCTGTTCTTCACTAAGCTTTATTAACATTAAATTATGTACAGATCTAGTTTTGTGGTCATCTTTAAATTGACTGTGTGAAATGTAATTTATTTTCCTTTTGCATTGTGCAAAAAATAATCCAACAGTCATATAGCGCACACATTTCACATGTCCAGTTTCAAAATGCAGAAAAAAAATTAAAATACAAAACTGGTTTAAAAACTGTTTGCAAGGTCAGTTAATCTTCACAGTACTGGTGATGATCCGGACAGCCATCAACGTGCTACAACACCATCACATTACACTACTAAAGTTCCATGTTCACCATGAATCAGGCATCTTAGAACCTATCGACGCTCGACCGACTTGGCGCTAAATCCAGGCAGGGGATAAATTTGTCCCTCGCAGTCTATATATAGTAATCCCTCCACCTATCACAGGTGTGTCACACTCACACTGTTTGCTACTGATGAGAGAAGCCAATGTATTATTAAAGCAGCTTAACCATGACTGTGCCAAGAAGTACTGTAACTATTGTTGCACAAAGTAAACATATCCAACCCAGGTATTTCAGGAACAGGTGGGGGCCCTAGGGGGGGGGGGGGGGGGTGTATGTTACACAAGTGAAATTAATCCATGTAAAACATAGCTTTACATTTGTTGAATTGTGGTATTATAAAACTTATATTTGGGAAGTAATGATGTCACACCTTTAAAATATAACATATTTGGGAGCATAGTCAGCTAGCATTGAACATTGTGGCCTAGTATCTTTTATATTAATACGGTGATGCAACATTGCGGATTACCCTTTACACCCCTATGGGGGGCAATGGGAAATCCGCAGTGTTACAGTAACGCAGAGTGCATATGGGTCCATTCCGGAGGCACCTTGCGCTCAATTGAATATGCCCCTTGGAGTGTAGTGATGTCACATGACTCATTTTTGACCGTGTTCCGCAATGACATGTAAATATCAGTAAATTATTAAGAATAGCTGAGGATAACTTCATACAAACAATTTGCTTTGTTTGAACTGGATAGATGTGTATTATAGACACATTATAAACCATCTACTAATAATATTGCTAGAAGGATATCCAGCACTCCACCACACATAAAGGGTCCTACCACTGGACTGCCAACGTGATATTGCATTTAAGATCACACTACAAATTGCTGTGAGCAGTTATTAGCAAAATATGATATTAATAAAGTATTCCTGCAGTTCCTACAAGAATCACATATAGTCTAATCTTACTAGGGCCAGCCCCTGTCTGGATAGCATTAGATACCCTGTGAGTCACATGAATGATGTATAGACACCTACCTCAAAGTCACAGCCTCCCTGCGTGAGCAGCCATTGCAAGGCGGCCAGGTTGCCGGTAGCAGCTGCGTCATGAGCCGGAGTAGCTCCGTTCCTGGCGCGGCAGTTGCCTTCCAATTGCGCCTCATCCACCAGATAGCGCAAACAGCCGACCTTCCCTCCCCGCGCAGCGTGGTGGACAACAGAGGCGCCCAAGGGATCCTTCAGAGTCCCCTGCAGCTGCCCCTCTGCGTGTAAGCCCCTCAACGCTTCCAGGTCTCCGTGCCTGGCAGCCTGTAGGATCCTCTCCAGGGTCATTGCGTTCAGCTGGGTGACTGGAGTCCCTTCAGCACTCAGGACAGGCCATGCGCCCTCCTCACTTACCCCTGTACATCTGCCACATCTGATACTTCACCCGGCTGTGGAAAGTGCTTCAATTCTTTACTGAGGTCCTTTCACACTACTTTATCCCGACTTTATTCCCGTTTGTCTGCGCTTTGCATGTCCTATCAGCTGGTGACGCGCGCAATCCAACGCGCTGCCGAATGCGCATTTGCAAGTTTAAAGGGAAACTAGTTGGAGTCGGAGCGCGTTATAATTCTTAAATCTCCCCCAGTGGATCTCACAGACATGGTGCTGAAGAGTTCAGAGCTGTGTCTCCAGGAGGAAGGAGCCGGAGGGTAATTCCTGCGTTTGGCACATGGCCCCCAATTGAACCTGTCTCGGGTGGGATGGTATCCTGATCTCCTGCGCTGGTCCTGAATATATGATGCTGGACACACATCCCTCTGCCTCTCAGCTGTCTCTGCAGCGACTCCTCCTCCTTCCTTTCTCTCTCTGATGAGGAGCAGACTAACTAAATGAGTTTAGCCATGATAATCCGTCCCTCCATCCTCAAAGATTCCTGATCCTCCTGCTGTTCACTTACAGCTAAAACGAAAGACAACACCAAAGAATTCTTACCCAGCTACTATAATCTATCCAAAAATGGTTTTATGTTTCTTTTGTAAAGGTAACTTTATACTTCTATTTAAAACAGCAAAGCAGACAATCTAATTTATAATAATCATTATTTTAAGCAGTCTAAACCCCAGACTATTTCGAAATTACAGAAATTAACTTTGCAGGTTAAGTGACTTCAGGTATATTTACTAAACTGCTAGTTTGAAAAAGTGGAGATGTTGCCTATAGCAACCAATCAGATTCTAGTTATTTATTTAGTACATTTCAGCACAATGACAGCTGGATTCTGAATGGTTGCTATAGGCAACATCTCCACTTTTTCCAACCCGCAGTTTAGTAAATATACCCCCAGCGCTGTCAGGATTGTGTTAAAGGGGTTGTCCGCTTTCTGATGAATTTAATGTATTGGGTATTCCATACCCTTCGGCGACTTTTACTAAGGACTTTGCTTTATTGGTCTAGTATGTTAATCAGATATTTATATCCCCAGACAAAGCTGTTTGCTTTTGTTTCCTTGAGATATGACAAAAAGCTGTTTCCTGGAAAAAAGCTGAATCAAATGCAGAAAGCAGTGCATAGCTACGTCTGATCACAGGGCAATGACAATTACAAAAAAATAAATTAAAAAATACACCCTGTCTGATAATATAAATATATCTTTGGAAAATCACGGTAAAGAGTCAGGAAGATTGAGCGATGTAGTAGTAAATATTAAAGGGACACATGTACAAGCCTTTAAATTAAAATCTAGTATAGAGAAATCCCTACTAGACTTTATCACTGTCATTTTAATGTTATCTAGTACTTTACAGACACAGAATTTCTGCCTAATTTGAGTTTCTATTTTTGGCATGATATGAATTCCAGGCAATAGTCACCAGTGGGCTTCCAGTAACATAATGTTATCTAGTATCCAAGTACCTTCAAAAATAAACATGTGTATCTAATATGATATTTCAAATACCACTTACAAATATGCAATCGATCAGTGGGATCCATGTACAACCAGTATACTGAGGCAAGGCGGAGGTGGATTTGTAGAAACATTGGTGGGGGTCCAGGGATGGGGGATGGGTTTAGTGTTTTCTGGTATAGGGTGATGGAATGGTGAGGGCTATGATTGTAATATCAGGTGCTTGTGAACTACACAGACTGCTCTGTGGTTAGTTAGGATGCAGATTAATTCTTTGTGTGTCAGTCACTGTTTCACTGTAGCCCCTACAAAATCAGTTTTTGTAGCTGGGTGCACACTTATGCAATCTTACTTCATATGTGATTTCAGTAACGATTTCACCAACGATTGAAACTGAACACACCTACACGATTTACCTACAAATCTGTGATCTTCATCTCTCATAACCATCTGCTGAAATGATTGTGACTCTGCACACTGTACAGATATCTGCCTACACTGCTGGTCCTGTGTGCGTACACACTTCCATATTTGCCCGACATCGTCCCATCGTTGATCTTGATTTTGAGGAAGTTTAAAAAACCAAATCAACAGATGCCATGTGTTTTGGTCACATAAAACATGAGGGTGTATTTTTCATATTTAACATATTATTGCAATTTCTTACCAAATGGTCTTGAATCGTGTGATCTGCACGATAATTACATAGGTGTGTACCCAGCATAAGACTGCTCTCTTTGTCAGTTTTCCTACTATACAAGTCCAGACTTCTGTCCTTGCTAATGGGGGAAGGCAGCTGCACAGGTGGAATGCCCAATACTCAAACATATATGATCCGTTGGTCTGAGAGTTCACACACGTGTGTGTTATTTATTACTGACTTTGCTGGAGACATGTTCATTATAAGGTCTCCCTTGTTCACCTTCATGTCTGGGTTTACAAGAACCGTGTGCCATGTAAACCAAATGCTTATATAACTGAGCAATGTGTAGTCAGACTAAGGGAACCTTGGTAGCTTACAATTTCATCTTCTATGCTTATAGATAGGCCCTTAACTATGGCTGGGGCTTCTATATTTTTGGCTCTCCAAGCAGTACCAATAGGTATTTGGGGGTTTTTGAGACTCATAGGAATATCAAGTCATGAAGACTTCTAAATTATTCCACCACCATGGAGAGTGAGGACAATTATTGCTGGAATTAATATAGCGCCCCCCAGTGGTGGTCATCTACAGTGCGCAAAAAACAAAAACTTTGGTCCCAGACTTGAAATTTACTCATTATTCCAATTAGGATATGAACAGCCTGGTGGCTTAGTGGTTAACACTGCTGCTTCCCAGTGCTGAGGTTGTGAGTTCAATTCCTGACCATGGCCTGTGTGGAGTTTGTATCTTCTCCTGAGACTACAAAAAGGTCATCTACAGTGTGTTTGAAGTGTGAACTTCATTGGGTCAAGCAATAAATGATAATGAATTAATGAATAAATGATGATTTGTTTCCATTGCAAAACAATATATATTGTTTGTTATATTTTGACACTTTTAACATACATTTATATATTTGTTTTGCACCATCCATTTGATTAACCAACCAGTTTGTTTTTCAGGGGGTTGGAAGCCAGCACCCAGAGGGATCCCATGCAAACTCCACACAGATAAGGCCATGGTCAGGAATTGAACTCACAATTGAACTCACCCCCAGTGCTGGGAGTCTGAGCTGCTAACCATTAAGCCACAGAGCTTGCTGAGTTTAGTGCTTATCTATACTCCCAATGACATCTATGTTGCATGCTACATTTTGGCAGAGGAGCTCATTTTCGCTGTATGTCAAGCAATATAATAAAATACATGGCTAAATATAATAAAAGCACTCTTCACTCTCCTGGTTGATACAAACCATCAATGAGGGTAAACTGTGTAAAGTTAGAGTAGGAAATGGGTAGGAGGTTGATGTTCCGCACCATCCAGACAAATGGGTGGCATTTTGTTGAGCTCTTTCTAAATGACGAAGATCGTTATTGGTTGTAAATAACAACATGCGCTGAGATTAACTGATTGGAATGTTGCCGGAGCTTTGTCTGGTGGATATAGGCAGGATGCCCAGAATTATCTGGTTTGTTGTATAAGAAATGGGTATCATTAAAACATTGGAAAATTATGTCTGAAATGACTGGTACCCATTTCTTATACAACAAACATGTACTTTTAATTTAATTTTGTTAATTTTATCTGTAGTCAAATAAATTACTAGTATGTTTTATGGAACATGGGTTAAGCCCCACAAAACTTCACACATATAAGGCCTTGGTCAGGAATTGAACTCATGACCCCACCGCTGGGAGTCAGAGATGCTAACCATTAAGCCACCGTGCTACCCAAGGATTGAGCTGGCTGTAGTCATAATTCATTGCATACTCTTAATTGGATCCATGTTCCATCTACTAGCTACATTATTGCAGAGAAGCTCATTTCTGGTGCATTTCAAGCAATTTAATAAAATACTTTTAACGCAAAAGGGCCACTTATAATAAAAGCTCTCCACTGATTGACGTAAGCCATCAATGAGGGTAAACTATGTAAAGTTAGAGGATGAAAGGAGTAGGAGGTTGACTTAAGGAGGGATTTAAAGTCTGAAATTCCTCCCTGGACTAATATTTGATTGTTCTGAGACAATGTATGGACTGGACGTAATCTGGAAGATAAACTTTTTCTTTTCACCGTCCCAAAGAAACGTTCATTAAAACGTTGCAAATGTATTACTAAAATTACTGCTACCAATTTCTTCTACAAAATACTTGCACAAACTTAATTTTTTCAAGAGCTAATTAAAATACCATTATGTTTTAGAGGTGTGGGAGAAAACCTACATAAACACAAGGAGAATATAGAAACTCCACGGTTGGGAATTGAACTCATAACCCCAGTGCTGTAAGGCAGGAACACTAACCACTAAGCTACCATGCTGCCCACCTAGCTATTATTCACACTGCTGTGATACCTAAGCCGTGTAGGAGAATTTCACTAAACTTACCTATATAATACAGAAACCACATACAAAGGTTTTGTGTATTTATTTCTTACGGGGGACCTATTTCTCATACGATGTACGGCAGATGATTGATCCCAAGAAAGAACATATAACTTGTGTACGGTAAAACATTATGTAGGAACAATAAAATAATTTATGGTTATAATTCAGAAAACCTGCAAGCAACGCCGCATCTACTATACGGGCCAAGGGTGGCATCAGCCTAGGGCAACACTATTCCATGGGTGAGGGGAAATATATTTTATTTGATGTGCCTGCTGGTTGGTTTGTGTCGGTTCCCCATTTGTCAGGAAGTAAAAGTGCTAATGGTTAATGTGGCGTGAGCACGTGGCATAAACATTTATTAAATATTTAGTCATCACGGCCCAGGAAATCGTATACAGTAAATACCGCCCAGTCTGCGAGGTTTGCCTGGTGGTAATATTAAACATATGTCTTTAATATATCTGGATCCTCAGAAGATCTACCCTCAGTCTTTTCCATTGTTACATGAGGTTTCTCTTTGCGGTAACCCAGATAACAGGTGATAACGGCTGTGGCGATGGCTCCTAAATCGCCAACCACTGCCATCCAAAGAGAGTATCCGTATTCAAAACTAGGGAATCCTGGGATTTTCAGAGATACCTGGGGAAAAGACAGAAAAAGAACAATTAATAAATATACTGGAGCAGTGTTTCTCATCCAATGTACCTGACAGAAGTTCAAGGGATACTTTTAACATTACTCAAAATAACTGTGTGGTGTATTAGTAAAGAATTTTTTTTAAGAAAGCAAACGGGATAATTATTGCACATTTACAGACCTGTGAAGGTATTTAGCAAACATTTATAGACAAGAAACATTGTGATAGACTGGATAGTTAAAATAAACACAATAGAACAGCACTCATTCTAAAAGAAATCTCTAGGGCAGGCTTGGCTAACCTGTGGCACTCCCGGTGTTGTGGAACTACAAGTCCCAGAATAACCTTCCAGCAATAAGCTGCTATATATTAACAAAGCATGCTGGGGCTTGTAGTTTCACAACACCTGGAGTGTCACAGGTTAACCAACACTTCCCTAGACTCTAGGGGGTATATTTACTAAACTGCGGGTTTGAAAAAATGGAGGTGTTGCCTATAGCAACCAATCAGATTCTAGTTATGATTTTGTAGAATGTACAAAATAAATGACAGCTAGAATCTGATTGGTTGCTATAGGCAACATTTCCACTTTTTCAAACCCGCAGTTTAGTAAATATACCCCTAAATCTTCAGTTGCTACGGATAAGGCAAAGAAATTAGAGACCAGAGACTTAATCAGAAAGACATGGGGTAGATTTACTAAAACTTCTAAAAGGAACAGTGGAGGTGTTGCCCATACTTGCATTTTGCGAGAGTCTCCCGGACTCCCGGGCAAGTGTGGCAATCTCCCGAATTCTGCCCACTTCACTAGGAAGTGCCCCACATCCTAGTGAAGTGGGCAGAATTAGATACCAAACGTCGCGATTCACTGGGAATCTCCGCATTTGCCCCCGCCCCCGCTGTCAAATGACGCGTTTGCGTCATGACGACACAGGGGGGGGGACAAAATGACGCGATTTTGGCCGTCCCGCCCACCTCACGCCCCCCTCCACTGGCTGGCTTCCGGAAGGGAGCTGAAGAAAGTAGGCAAATATGGTCTTGCCCATAGCAGCCAATCAGATTCTAGCTATCATTTTATAGAGTGTGCTAGATAAATGATAGCTAGAATCTGATTGGTTGCTGTGGGCAACACTTTTTAGAAGCTTCAGTAAATATACCCCTATGTTTACTTGTCAACCTTCTTCATTACAAAAACTGGGACAAATTATTTCCTAAAGTAATAGACGGCAGGACATTCTACGCCATGCGCATTTCCAGCATAACCTACAATCCCACAAATATAGGAGGAAGTTTCCAGCTAGAGAATAGGCACATTTGGCCTATTAATGATAGTTAAATCTCAGGCAAATGGAAACATAGTATTAATATTATTTAATTTACAACTACTATTGATCCCTATATTTCAGAAACTATTACTTTGGTGGCATGGTGGTTAGCGTTGCTTGTGGTACTGGAAGTATTGTTCATCTCCAGCGAAGGAGCCCTATACATGGGGTTTGTATTTTTACCCCAAGATGTCGTGATTTCCCTACCGTTTCCTCCAGTCTACTCCCGTGGTCCAAAGACGTACTACTGGGTCAACTGGCTACTAATTCAACTAGCACCTGTGTGTGTTGTGTCCCTCTGTAATGGATATTAGATTGTAAGCTCTACAGGCACCGTTGTGCCTGGATAAAGTTCTCTGATTGGACACTACTGCAGGACATGTTGGTGTTATATGCATAAAAGGATACAAAAAATAATAGTAGTAGATTTATCAATGTTCTATGAAAACACAAGTCACCCAATTAGCCCGTAGCACAGAATGTGTTATCTCACAGGTGCGAACAACAATCCTGAGGTTGCAGATATTGTAGGGGCCATCATACCTCGTACCGGTGGACATAATATACGTAGACACAGTATCTTATGATGGCAGCGGAGGAGGACATACCTGGAAGAGAATAGAAGCATTTCACTCACTCACCCAAGCTCTGCAGTTTCAATACATCTTCTCTGGAAGACAGACACCTAGCTAGATAAGATGACGGGTTTATTAGGGCAGCTGACAGCTATGACCTTATCTTTCATATGCAGGCACCATTATGATATGTTTCTGCACCACCATTAAGAACCATCTGAAAGCATGTTATTTGCATTACAAAACTATGTCCGATTCCCTTCCTACGCTGGGGAATTTATACCCTCAGTAGCCATATGGTGCATAGATTGTTACAAGACGATGCTTTTTTTTTCTAAAAGAACAATTGCTTCATATATTAAGAACACAGCTTAACTATTACATTGTTCCAATTACTTTTTATGCAGTATGACCTTAAGTTGCTACTAAAGCTAAAAAAAACATGTTTTTGATATGCTATAGACAAGGTTGAATTGTATAACCGCCTTACTTTGAATGTCAGAGCAGTTGTTGGCATACTTGCCTAACTTTGAAAGTCACCACACGCTACCATATTTCTATCAAAGTCTGCTTCACATCTCAAGTTATTGACTTTAAAAAAAAACAAACTACAGTTGTGGCCAAAAATATTGGTATCCTTGCAGTTTGTTCTAATAATACACCAATTTATTCTAGAAAGTTGCTGAAATTAAAAAGATTTTGGTAGCCGCATATGTGCTTCTTTGGTTAGCAGTGGAATAAAATACCAAAATCAGGAAAAGTTGTAGCCTATTCCACACAGAAATCCTTCAATTTGGGCGCACAAAATTATTTGCACCTTTTAGATATAGTTAAAATAATTAGATTTCAAGCAGGTGATTCTCCTCCACTTTGGAACTGAACTCACCTGTGGTGAGTAGCAGGTGACTGCAATATAAAAATCACTCATTAAAGTAGCTTGAATACAGACAATGGGTTAGATTTACTAAACTGCGGGTTTGAAAAGGTGGGGATGTTGCCTATAGCAACCAATCAGATTCTAGCTGTCATTTTGAAGAAAGTACTAAATAAATGACAGCTAGAATCTGATTGGTTGCTATAGGCAACATCCCCACTTTTTCAAACCTGCAGCTTAGTAAATCTAGCCCAATGACTCATTCTCCTGTTTTGTGTCAGTGTGTGTACTGCAGACAGAATGGAGAAAAGGAAGGCATCCGGAGAATTGTCTGAGGAGGTCGGACAGAAGATTGCCTATGTTGTCCCCATCATAAATAATTATTGCCCCCATTAGAAATCAAATATTCTATTCCCTTAATATAATTATATACTCATTTTCCCACTCATATAAAAAAATATTGCCCCTTAATATAATGAAAAATAAAAATGAAGTAAATTAAGTTAATATTAATTACTTTTGTGCCCATAATCAATAAATACTGATTGCCACAGTAATTCATAAGACAATGGTGCTTCCTGTTATGTTATGAACAGCAAGATAACTGACACAGCGTGATAGATCTAACAAGCCTATCAGAAGCAAGTATTTAATAAGCTGTCTTTTTTTTCTGGCGGTTTTGACTAAACTGGTGTTTTAGGTGTTTTGAAACCACCAGATATCCCCAAGAGTTCAACGCTCAAGTCTCAAACCGCTCTATAGTAAATACGGCAGTTTTGAGCACTAAACCGTCAGAAATTTGTGGCGATGTGCGTCGGGGGCAAATCACCGCCAAGCAGGATTTTTAGAAAATCTACCCCCATAGAGCGCATTTTTGGTTTTTTTTGGGTGTAGTTGATACATATTATCCTGGTGGTCATTTAGTAAACCAGACACCCGACCACTCTCCCGCAGAGGATACATACCGACTAGGAAGTATAGTGCGGAGGTGAATCGCAGGCACTGTCGTTTAGTGGCGGCATCTGCACAACAGGTAAAGTTTTTGAGCCCAAGAATCAGGAAGAGCAACGCAAAGACGCTCGTTACGCTGGAGGTGACGATTAATGCTCTGGTGAGGACGATCGTTGCTGAAAATCAATAAAAAGCAGCCATTTATAGTTATACTATCTTCACATTAAGGAGATGTTTCACAATTCTGAATCCTACATGATCTCGTTTGTGTGACAGAATCAATTTGCACCTTAGTTTCCTGTCTCATCAGTGTCTGTGAGATTTCTCTGGCACCACAAACACGGGGAGAACATACAAACTCCACACAGATAAGGCCATGGTCAGGAATTGAACTCATGACCCCAGCGCTGTGAGGCAGAAGTGCTAACCACTGAGCCACTGTGCTGTCCTTAGCAGGATGGTCCAGGGATATGGCTGCTATTATAATTGTTTGTATAGTAGCCACGCCCCCGAGTCTCTATATATAACAGTGGAGGATGGGGATAATTATTGCCGATGCTGTACACAAATCTATCTCGTCACACCTCAGTCATGTAAGTGTGCAATTATAGGAATGGCCATTGGAGAAAAACAATTATCTATGTAATCAGTTTTATTTTGCTCCTATGTTGCTCTCTTGTCACCCATGGCTGGATAGGAGAAGAGGGGGCCAGCACAAAACTAGGAGCAATTCAGGGGAGTATAGGAAAGGGGTAGGAGGGTAATTACTCCCTGATCCACTTTTCTTTTCATTACCCTGAGATTGGGAGGGGGGCTTCCGCCGCTGCTGCACGTTATTAACTCAATGTACAATCTATGAAAAAGGCATCAGGGGAAAACGCAGGATTTGTAGAGGGGGGGTTTCCACACCACGCCGCCAGTGGGCGTGACCAGCACGCATGGGGGCGTGGCTATATTTTTAGACAGTTGTTGGCTACTCTCCAACTCTTCCTATCCCCATAATATACATGGGCAATGCTGCGTTAGGTGCATGCAGCTCTCCTTTTTCAAACAGAGCTGTATGAAGCGGGGGCAGGGTCCAGTCACCTCAATTATACAGTGCCCCAGGCTTGGAGGGGGGTTTCCAGGTACTAGAAAAACCCTCTCGGTTTGCCTATGGGATCTGTACGGTAAATGTCTTCCTGCCAGTAGATACCTGATGCCAACCATGTTGTAAACCAGCTTTTACTCTCTTTGGTGGCTCAGTGATGATTAACACAACTGTCCTCAACTCCAGTCAGTAACGTATCCTTGGATCCATCGCTAGAGACTTACTTACTGGGCTGATACAGATGAGCAATTCTGCAGTTCTAAGACTCGCACTGAGCTCTGAAAGACATAGAAATGTCTCCGCTTACCTGGGTGTGGGTTTAGATAGGAGCTAAATGCGTCACAAGTCCAGATCTTTACGAAGCGGTCCCAGACACACTCCCTCCAGAGACCCTTGCAGCGGGTACTTAACATGACGGATCCTTTGCTGTTGATCTGAGAGTAAACACACAGCCCGAATCAGAGGTTTTATTGTAAAATGTAATAAATACAAATATCACCTATGAAATGAGTAATTAAAAGAGCAATAATAGAAAAGTACAACATTAAGAGAGAGGGGGAAAGAAGCAATAACAGTGTTATCAGGGTGATCGGGGACCTCTCCGTCCAAAAGAAACTTTATAAACACAACTAGGATACACCTACTGACGAGCCCCAACGGCAGACGTGGTTTGCAGAGAAGAAGACCTGGTTCTTAAAGACTTTATATACTCAGTTCAAGGTAGTCAGGTTAATCCAAAATCATAGCTGTCTATTAATGCATAAGCGATTTCTTCCATGATTTGAAGATATACAACTTTATTATGAAGATTCAAGAGAGTGGAAAGTTCAGTCTTCGTCCAAGTACCCTCGAGGTCAAAAAGGGCATCCAATAGTAATTCAGTCTATGAGAGGAACCAAGCTTAATGTGTTTGAGAATGAGTTCTGGTAAGAAACACTCAGGACTAGATTTACTAAACTGTGGGTTTGGAAAAGTGGAGATGTTGCCTATAGCAACCAATCAGATTCTAGCGTTCATTTATTTAGTGCATTCTACAAAATGACAGCTAGAATCTGATTGGTTGCTATAGGCAACATCTCCACTTCTCCAAACCCGCAGTTTAGTAAATATACCCCCTGGAGTAAAAGGTAAATTAGAAAATATAGGTGCTTGAAGATGACCCTTTTAAATTTTATGAAGGGTAAACAAGTCTTACAAACTATAATTAGCAAATCTGACCGTAAAGCAGGGAGGAGCTTCTGCAGGTGATGGTTTGGGGGCCAAATGTGGTCCTAGGGCCCCCTATTGCCCATCACTGACTTGGAGCAATAAAAACTACCCGCTAGTTGCTTAGTATTACACTGTATATTTGTTAGGAAATAACATTAATAACACTGTTATTTATGCATCCACCCAAACCATCCCCTTACGCTCCCCAATGAAGATGACTGTAAGTGATATCAACAATTCCTGGGATATAGTAACATCTCTGTATAGTATTTACCTGCCAGCAGTCCGTCAGAAGAGAAGCTATGGTGGTAGCCATCGTGAATGATCCACAAATGATCAAAATAAGGTTTAATCTGTTTTCCATCAGATACGTTTCTCCCGTCAGATTTAAATCTTTGCATACTACAAGCAGCTACTACAGAAATACATCATGTCAGTAGACTCTGGTATATGTTATTTGGCATTTAAACGGTTTTAAAGAGAACTTTTCTGACATCTGCAACCCACAACATCCACAGAAAATAAATGTCAAAATCCACTACCCTGTCCTGTTACATACTATAATGTGTGTGTGCCAGTTACATTACATTGTCATTTTGAAGGAATACATATTTTTTCTATTAAATTCTTAAATCCCCAATAACTGGGCTTAGCCGCCTTTAAGAGGTCATGCATAACCAATCTCTTGTAAATAGGTCGATTAATCTCTTAGCAACGCAAACTGCTGAAAATCCCAGAGATTAAGACAAACCTCAGGTTTCACAATTACAGAAGTAGATGAATTTCAACAACTGATTGTTTAATAATCAACATATATAAAGTGTCATACATTATAATCAGTTTAAAAGGGAAAGTTACCATAATAAAATATGTTGGTATGTCGTAGACAAGGGAAAATAACCACTATTGGCTGGTATGTCTACTTATTTTTCCAACACATTAACAAGCCCCAGTAATGCCAGAAGTTATCCAACTATTCAAGGGTAGGAATGGCCAGATCTTGCATAATATGGGCACCTACGTTTGTGAGCAGATTGGACACTGGTTATGAGTGGCGTGTCTCCTGGGATCTGACTCCCGTTTGTGTCATCATATTGCACCTTTCCAATGACCCAGACTTCGGCTTTGTTTGACTTCACTCTTGTCTATTCCCTGGTACAGTTGTGGACTTTCACGGCTTCTGACCCAGGCTTCCCCGACCTTCCTCCTGTCTGATACTTCCATGGCATGCAGTAACTCCAGCCGCTCAGCTAAACCTGGAGATCCCGGTATCCTGTACCTGCAGCTATACTATTGTGCCTGGTCTCCAGTAACTCCTGCTTCTCAGCTATACCTGGATATCCCGAGACCCTGTACCTGCAGTTCTCGAATTGCGCCTGATATCTAGTAACTCCAGCTACTCAGCTAAACCTTGTAATCCTGGTATCCTGTTCCTGCTGTTTCTATGGATTTGTGCTAGCTGTTTACCATTGACTGTGTCACTCATTGGTAAAGACATTGGTAACAGTAAGGGACGCAGGATCTACTTACCAGGGTTGCGTAATGTGCCTCTGCCCACAGATGTAATTTTGAGAATTACATACCTATATAAAAAACTTTGCCTAACTCTTGACAAAAGCACAAATTGACCTGTAATACCCATTGTTTCCACTAGAGGGCAATAACAATAATAACATAGCAGACTTTTATTACCTTGTTTTACCTATTAAGCTGTATGTATTTTGCATTTTTTTGAACAATTCAATGTTCTCACAACCCTTAAGATTTTTTTAAATACTTACATATATAATAATTGGAAAATACATGCACGTTAGTAAGATAGATAGATAAATATATATACTTAGCATGTTATTCTAAAGGTATGGAAATTTTCAGGTATGAGCTATTGAGATAAAATATATTGTTCCGTGTTATCCTGTAAATTCCACTGCAACATTAACCCTTTATTTTGCATGCACTAAAATCATATACCATCTAGTTTTGTATTCATGCGCTATCTAGTGATCAATATTGGAACTTTTTAAACAACTGACTACTGTAAACACACATTTAGATGTTGCTTGAGAGCACCTCTGCCAAGGAAAAAATAAAAATGTTATTACAGAAAAGAAATGTGAAATTCATGTTGCCTTATAGCAACATTGCAAAATAAAGGGTTGAAAAGTTCAAAAGTAAAGGATTCCCTCTCCAGTATGTCTTTTGGACAGTGTCCTTATTGGGTCTGATATAGGTCAAAAAGCTAAGACTGCAGTCATGTGAGCTGCTGTGACATCACTGGCCCCGCCCCTGTGTATGAAGACCACCGAATCACAGAGTGCATTTCTGCGCAGCAACCCTTAAAACCTGTCTGTATTGTAAGAGAAGCACCTCTGTCATAACAACCTGCTGCAGAAACGTGAAAGAGAGAATGATGGACATATTTATCTCAGTATTAAGCAAATAATAACATGTATATGTACAGCTCAGACTCCGGAGTGATAAGGTCACACACCTGCACACTAGGCTCCTCAGCTGGTAACAGGGTCTTGTATCTACGGAGCAGCTGCAATGTGCAAGTATGAGCCTGAGACACCCATCTATGCTCCCGCAGCTCACTTTCTATTCTTCTGCTCCTTCCAAGTCACTGCCGCTTCCATGCCATCTGTCGGACTCTGACGTGCACTCATGAGCGAGGTGGCACCAATTGTCATCATCATCATTTATTTATATAGCGCCAGCAAATACCGTAGCGCTTTACCAACGGCTGCAGAAAGGAACGTTTGCATCCCAGGTAGCAGATATCAGGCTAGAGTCCAGCAAACACCTGCTTAGCATGAAGTATGGTAGATGAATTCCCCATACGGACAGTCCTGGGTATGTTGACCAAACCCTTCTGGCTGTTGATACCAGCTCGTCATACCTGGAGCATCGCAGAGGTCTACGACCTGTAGTCCCACCAGCAGCCAAGCACAAACCTCTTGCGGGGGGAGGTCCCTTAAGAAATACCAGGATCTGTTAGACTCCGGGGCAGCACGGTGGCTCAGTGGTTAGCACTTCTGCCTCACAGCACTGGGGTCATGAGTTCAATTTCCGACCATGGCCTTATCTGTGTGGAGTTTGCATGTTCTCCCCGTGTTTGCGTGGGTTTCCTCCAGGTGCTCCGGTTTCCTCCCACACTCCAAAAACATACTGGTAGGTTAATTGGCTGCTATCAAAATTGACCCTAGTCTCTGTCTCTGTCTCTCTATCTGTCTGTCTCTGTGTGTGTGTGTAAGTTAGAAAATTTAGACTGTAAGTTCCAATGGGGCAGGGACTGATGTGAATGAGTTCTCTGTACAGCGCTGCGGAATTAGTGGCGCTATATAAATAAATGATGATGATGATGACTCTGCGCCTCTGTTACTGCCAGCGCTAATTCAGGTCGGCTAAAGAGAATCCACTGAATCCGCTACAATCAGGACAAATAATAACTATAGAGACTAATTCTGTTCTCTGACAGCGCCATAAAAACGCCGTCCAATAATCCAAATGTGAAAACTACAATGTGATTGTGTGATTGTAGCTAGTGAAATATTATGGATGGTTATTGATCTGATGTTGTATTGATGTAATTAAACACTAGCATGTAACAATGTGCCTCACACCCCCTACAACCACAAACAAAAAAATTTCTATTTTTTTGTAGATTCTTTCCAAAGTAAAACTCTATCAGAGAGCAGCTTTTTTTGCACCAGTTTATCAATTCTCCGTCTAATCAGGCCACAGTTTTCATAATAGTTCTCTTATAGGTGATGTAGAGGAGCAGAAAGGCCAGTAGGGGGAGCTCTGGCATGTGATGTAAAAGAGAACACTGACAACATTCTAAGGCAGTGTTGGCTAACCTGTGACACTCCAGGTGTTGTGAAACTACAAGTCCCAGCATACCCTTCCAGCAATAAGCTGCTATATATTGGCAAAGCATGCTGGGACTTGTAGTTTCACAGGTTAGCCAACACTGTTCTAAGGGAAGAAAACTTTGTATCCTAAATCAGGATCATTTCACTTCACCCTATGGGGGGTATTCAATTGACCGCAAGTTTTTTTCCCCCACAGCGTTAAAGAAAAAAATCTCGCGCAGGTTTTTAACTGCTATAGCGACCGTTTTTAGTGAACGCACCGTTAAAACTCGTGCAATTCAATTGACTAACAGGTATCGCTGCCCTTGCGCGTTAATCATTGGTGCTTGTGAATTTTTAGGGGAGTGAAGGGGAGGGTTTAACGTGGTCATGTATAAAAAAAAAAAAAAAAGGATTGGCATATATTTGCATACATTAGATTGCATTACAAACCTTTCTATTTGATAATATCTACATACAGTACTTTCTTTTAGCATATTTTTTTATTTAACTATTTTTTTACTATAGAATCATCTATACCATGTCAAAACACATTAGTACAAACATATTAGTACAAAAAACATACATAAATATATTTAATTAGTGATTTTTTGTATTTTTTTTTTCCATTATTTTTGTAAAATAAAATCAACTTTTACATGTTAGGCATTACTGATAAACATAGTCTATCTTTTTCTTTCATTATTACATGATTTCAAATAGTTTTCTTAGGTTTTTTATTTTTAGCACACCCCAAAGAGGTGCGAGATAAAACAGCATATTGGCCTGTTTAATGCGCCGCATTAAAAAACAATTGAGTAGCCTTTAACACGGCTGCCTCTCACACATTCTATACTTTCAATAGACCTTCTCCTGGAGCGCGAGAGGACCGTTTGCTGAAAAAAAACCGCTGCGTTAAAAATGGAATTGAATCGCGGGTAAAGTTAACCCGATGGAAGATGATTTAAAAAAACGCGTTCAAATGAATTAACGCAGAGTTAAAAAAAATTTGAGGTCAATTGAATTCCCCTCCCCCCCCCCTATGGGTCCAAGGCATAACTAGCGAGCTGTGTGCCTAGGTGCAAAAATCCCCCCCCCCCCCCTCCTAAGTTCACATGGTAAAAGCAAAAAGCGCATAATATCTTTTTGTTTTGTTTACTTCAAATTTCAAATATAAGAAATATAAATGTAGAACATAAAAACTATGAATAACCCCCATTCCCCATAACAAAACTTTCTTCAATTTCAATAAGTTCCGCCTCTGCTGTGGGTACAAGGTAAAAATAATTATACTTTATTCTTAGTGCCATAAAATCATTATACTGCAACAATACTGTTAATCCTAGAAAATATTTTTGCAAAAAAACAGGTTATTTTCACGTTAAACTGGTCACACCTGATATCCGCTCCATCACCACCTGCAAGAGGAAGCCAGAACATTCTGCAAGAGATCAACCTTTATCACATGTTCTCTTGCAGAACATGTGATAAAAGTTAACTCCAATGTCACCAGAGATGAAAAATTAATATTAATGTAGTTTATAATTTTAAAGTGAAATCCAGATAATTACTTACCTCTAATACACCAATCTGCCAGGGCCCAAAACCACTGCTCTGCTGATGGAGAGAAGGTAGGATTGGGACCCACGGTGAAAAACAGATCAACTTTATCATATTATATTTTCTTGCTTATAAGCGTAAGAATTGCTAACATCAAACAACTATGAGAAACGTTTTTGCTCCTTTTTTTTACATTACATTTACGCTGATAAACTGTTGTTTGCCGAATTTCTTAGTTTAATTATATTTTTTTACATGATTTATTTTTCTGGGGTTTTTTACAGTCCCTGTAGTAAAAGCATAGCAGTAAATCTTATTTATATTATTATTTATTATTAAAATAATTATTTATAAATGTTCAACTTAACAGCAATTCCCAAATAAATAAAAAGTAATATAAAGACACAAGGCGCACACTCATGCTGCTTGTAATGTATACCTTTTATATGTTAAAGGGGGACTAAGAGCTAGTCACAGCAGGGGACAGGTTTAGCCGTAAGCCTCATATCTTGACCATCTTAAATTCCTATATTTTTTGGGCAATTATATTTTTATAATAAGGAGCTTTTGAATACCTGCTGTTTTAAACAGAATTTTAACACAAAGGATTATAACCAATGTTCCGAAGTCTCTCACGGTAAAGGAAGTAACAACACTGGACCTCAGCTCCATTACACACTAAGAGGCAACAGGGGAATTGTCAACCATCAGCTTATCAGACGAGCACTCAGGGCTTTTGTTGGGGTGGACAAGGACATATGGGTCTGTTGTACCAAACACATCAGAGACCGGTTAGTTAACTGCCACAACATTGACAAGACAATCAGCACTGAATCAGCTTAGTTAAAAGCCCCCCTGAGTATTTGAGGATTAGCATATTGATTCATTCAGACACAGAGAGCTCCCAGCACAGATGACTGATGTACCGAGCTGCATAGAGGGACATTCAGCTGAAGGGAAAATGTTGACGTTCCTATACATCCTGGCATTTTGCACGTTGCATCATAGACCTAATTTACTGCAAATTGCAGCCTGTATGAGCCCAAAAGAGGCCACTGATGCTGATTAGATGTTGCCAGGCAGTGATGGCATTTGGCCGTGTGTGCAGTTATCCTTCCACCGTGCTTACCATGCCCTGTGGAATCCAGATATTTGGCTAAGAGTCTGGAAATTTTCTCAATTTGGCACCACAAGTGTCTGGTCGAACCTGGCAGAGATTTATTTGGCAGCTGGATAGTTGGGCCAAGCAGCCAGTTCTAATTGTGATTAAAAAATAAATTTAAAAACAAAACAGGATTCCTGTAGGTTACCCCTCCTAGTCCCTCAAACACTCATCACACACAGTGATGAAAGTGGGGGGTATACGGAGGTATGTCATACCACCACCTCTCCTACTGCCTTCATTGTAACACTATCGCATTCCAGTCACGTACATTATATATTATATATATATATGCACAGTGGTGGAAGTGGGGGGTATAGGGGGGTATGTTGTACCGCCACTTCTCCTACTGCCCTCGTTGTAACACTATCACAGTCACTTACACTCCCGTTACATTTTTCATACCGTCACTTCTAAATATCCACTTCGACCACTGATTACAGATACGTAAAGTGCACAAAGTTATCAGAGCTTTTCCTCAGCCCTTCTGACACCAATAATTAGTTTACACCTTTAAGTAGGAGGTAAATGGCTTTGCTAAAAATATTTGTTAAAAGGCCAGTAAAGTCAAACAATTAACCTTTGTTGCTTACAGAAAGGAATCACACGAGTCTTTTGTGGCCAAAAAACCATATTTACAGTGGTTTGTCTCACCATAAGTGGCAGAATCTAGTGTAAAAATACAAGGAGGGATGAGGGGTAAATTACAGCAATGCGGATGTTCCTAAAGCAGAAACACAACATTCAGTTCAGCTTCTCCTCAGTTACTTCACTATCGATCTAGTGTAAGGCTAAACAAAAATCCTATTTGCAGTTTGCTTAAGTGCCTAAAACCGTGGTTTGGATCAGCAATGGGGTAACTAATAATTAGATACTTCCAAAAACTAACTATTGTTTTGTGGTTGGTTGGTTGGTTTGTTTACAATATTTATTTTGTTGGAGGAAGAGGATCTCCATTGCAAGGGTATTACAGCTTTAAGTGTTTTAGTAAGAACATCTTCTACTGGGCTGATGGTATGCCAGTCAGGTTGAGGAACCAGAAGCTGGGGCTGTCTGTCATATCACTTCCTAAAATATCTTTTGACATAGGGATTACCCCCTCCCAGAATGGACAGATCTTGGGGCACTCCCACCAAATGGGGAGAGGTCAACCTTGGGTCTGGCTACACCTCCAGCGAATGTTGAGATTGGTTGATGGGAGCGCGTCCTACTCACCCAAAACTTCAGATTTTGTCCAGGCACCCCTGCGCAGGGCTGGAGGAATCTGCAGCCAATCAAAACATTCGAACTCTCACAGTACAAACCTGTAGCCAATCAGAGGATTAGAATTTTCCCAGGGCCAGCCAATTAGAACATTCAAATATTCACAGCACAAAGATCACATGACAAATGTGCCCCTATATAACCAAAGTTCAATTCATTTAAATGGAACTAAGTTTGTTAAGTAAAATCTGGATATATAGGGAATATTCCTAATTTACAATGTCCTTTTCCAAGTAGAGAAAGTCAAGTCCCCAGTAATCTCCTACAACAGATATTGTCATGTCTATTAGCCTTGCTCAATGTCTTGTAGACATATTTAAAACATATTGTGTCGGCCTCAGTACACAATGAGGCATTAATCTCCATTGAATACAAACAAGTCCTTTTAGTAAAGCAGATGCCATTATTTGAATCATTACCGCAAGCAGCTGTCCCTTGATGAGGTGCTGATCTGGGAATAGATATCATAGCTGCATTCATTTGCATTAATTTTAGACACGAGCAGATTTAATTTGTTGCGTAAATGTAGTGTAAAACTATTTGCAGATGACAGCCATGGTTTATAGGACAGCCCCCGTGAAGGTTTGTCATGGTTTTCTTTTTAAACACTCTCAGTATTTGACAATAATTGGTTCTGCCCTTTATATCCTCTTTACTATATATTAAACATGTCAAGTTACTGCGCTGATTTCTCTAACCTGCTAAGTAATGGCAGTAGCTCTACTGCTAAGCAAAACAGCAAACAAACATTATAGCTTGTCATACTAAAATAAATAAATAAATAAATAACAATAAAATAAATAAAAAGAGGAATAATAAATAAAAATTCAAATTAAACACACAAATATTTTATATATATATATATATATATATATATATATATATATATATATATATATATATCTATCTGTAAAATCTTTTAACAAAGTACAGCACACACAACTGTATTGCAAAAACAACACAATTTTTGATCATTAAACATAGGGGCTTACATTAAAAAAAATACAATACAGCCTATTACACAATAGTGTATTAGATCTGAGCAAGTGCAAGGCAAATTTGCCTCTATTTGCACCCTCTTCAAAAAACTGACTTCGTGGCCTTAAAGTTTAAGGGGCACATTTATCATTGTTCGCATAAAGTGAAAATACGTTTTCAATCCTTATCGTATTGATAAGGATTGAACTATTTCTCAAATTTATGAAGAACGCAACAGAAACTGCTGTTTCCGATAAACTGCTGTTTCTGTGATAAAAAAAAATTACTTACCACGTCCTCTTTGTAATGCGCTGTCTCCGGATCTCCTCCTGGTCTTCTTCGTTTCTCTTCTTACTGCAATTGCACATGTGCAGTTCAAAGACCTGGGCATGCGCACAAACATCCCGTTACCGGAATTTTTTTTTATTTTCGGAACTTGTTAGATTGCGGTAGGGAGCAGTCACCATACTGTAGAATGGTGACTGCTCCCAAAAACTAAACAGAATGCAAAGCAGCAGATATCCACGATATCTGCTGCGATGCACCATTCATAAATATGCGGCACGCTACAACTTGCGTTGGAGTTACGGAAAGTGAGTGAAAGTTTGCACCACTTCATAAATATGCCCCTAAGAGAGCTAAGTGACTAGTAGAGTTACATCTCAGTTACATGGTCAGGGATATATCTCCAGAACGTAACTGTGACCATAAAAAGAAGTGTAATCATCATCATCATCACCATTTATTTATATAGCGCCACTGATTCCGCAGCGCTGTACAGAGAACTCACTCACATCCATGTGGAGAAATAGCTTGCTGTAAAAACAGCACTTTTTTGAAATGTAAAAAACTCAATATTTTACGGCCTACAGAGTCTACACCAGAGTAAAGCAAGATGTGGTTATTCTGTTGTTGTAGAACTACAAGGCCCAGCACACCCAGAGCCGGAATAAGATCCTATGGGGCCCTTGGAAAGATACTAGTTTGGGGCCCTCCCATTTATATATAATATCAATCCTGATAATACCCGCTAGAGGCCCTAGGTCCACTGTCCAGTTGCATCGGGCAGGCCCTAGGTGGAGGCCTAGGTCACCTAATGTGTGATCCTGCCCTGTGCGTACACTGCCACTCTCTGGCTGGGACTTGTAGTTCAACAACAGCCAGAGCGCATAGCCTTATTGAGCTTGGCCTATTGTCTAATATATACAGGGGCAAACTCAGGATTTTTAGGGGGGGTTCCCCCCCCCAAAAAAAAAAAAACAATAGAGAGAGCTGCGCGGGCGCATGCGCAGCAGCTCCATTTCGGCGATTCTGAATTGGACAGCTGCCGCGGTGCTCTCAAAGAAGCGTCCGCGGCAGTGCTTCTTTGACAGCGCCGCGGCTGCTGTACAGTGCCGTTCGTTCGCGGAGAGGAGGGGATTCTGGAGAACCAAAAACCCCCCTGTGTGCGCCCCTGATATACATGCTTGAGAATTGAGTGGAAATTTGCTCTTATGGCTGCTTGTGGCCCCTTACGATGGAAGTGGCAGAACGGGGCAAGGGGGGGGGGGGTTAAGGATGTGTTGGCTCAAATACAGAATCCGCTGCTCACCCTGTGGGTCCTCCTTGCTGAGCCCCATTATTAATCTTTCCAGGGGTATATGTTTAATATTATGGATAACAAAACTTCACCCTGTAACCAGCTTCAGTGTCTGTACTACAACTTGTCTACATCACATTAACAATCCAGGTTAGTATGCTTTTATACTGCAAGCCAATGTTTTCTCTTTTTAAAAACCTGCCTCCGTTTGTACCCATCATATGTGGAACAAGGGGTTAGATAGGAGGAATAGAGGCTGATCAGTTGCCTGTAGAGTGGGATGGTAGATGTAGACGCCCGTCACAGATTGAGCAGCTCAGTCCTGTTGACCACAAAATCTCAATACTGCTTCCAACTAACACGGAATCCGTAGTGACTCAGGGGATTGAGCAACGTTTCCAAGAGGCTCTGGATTTTCCGGGACTCGTAGAGTTAAAGATAAGTAAGATATTCTGAGGGGCAGCATTGGAGGTTTAAGAGGATAGATGTTCTCCAAAGTAAAATGGAAACATGAAAGAAAAATGTAGTAAGGTTATAATCTTGATATTGTCCCATGTTAAAGTCTGAAGACAGTGAGTCATCCTCGAGGAAACGCGAGTAGGAGAGACGAGGATGGGGACAGATGCAGACATAACAGCCCTCTCCAACTTGACATCTTTACCATTGGTCATGCCCCTGTTCTGCCATATGTTTCTGATTTTATTGAAAATTAAATGAGTGACAAAGATTGTTGTGACCCTTTTAAAAAGCCAACTGGAGCGCAGTTTCAAAAAGACAGAAACATAAACATTGGTGGCGGAATTTTAAATTAAGGTGGTTTTGGCTTTTACCTACTGCATATCACACACCACCAATGGAAACATAAAAAACCATTAAACCCCAACATCGACATTTGAGATATGAACCATGGAGGTAAAATGCATTGTACAGTGTTCCGGTCATTCCTCTGTGTTACCTCAACACTCCATTATAAGCAGATTCAACTTATCTCACATGTTTAGGGCCCTGCTGCCCTAATGAGGTAAAAAAGCTGATTCTGGAGGCATTTAAGATACTGTGACATCACTGGCCCCGCCCCTGCGTATGAATCGGCCAATCCACAGAGAGAAATTCTGCCAAACACATTTGCAAAGCTGTCACTCAAACTCTGCCTAGTTAAAGGAACACTTCCTAATACAGCCACCTGCTACAAAGGGGGGAACGAGAGCACGGGGGACATATATAGTTATGTATACGCAGCCCAGTTATTTAACCTACATTATTTAGCTCAGCTATATACAGCTGTTGATATATAATGTACATTAATGTCAAATAGGGACTTTACTTTTTCTCTAAAGGACCGTTTTTCTATCCCTGTAATTCTGCCACCTTGGGCTCCTGGCACCCAGAGTTCTTCTCCTTTCCCTTTGGTCTGTTACTATACCATAGGCAAACCAAGGGGGGTTTTCTAGTGACTGGAAACCCCCTCCAAGCCTGGGACACTGTATAATTGAGGTGGCTGGACCCTGCTCCTGCTTCACACGGCTCTGCTTGAAAAGGGAGAGCTGCACCTAACAGTAGTGCACGCAGCATTGCCCATGTATATTATAGGGATAGGAAGAGTTGGAGAGCAGCCAAAATTATAGCCACTCCCCCATGCATGCTGGTCACGCCCACTGTCGGCGTGGTATGGAAACCCCCCTCTGCAAATCCTGCGTTTGCCCCTGTATACGTTACATAAAAATAAATAACGCTAGCTATAGGCAATTATTTACGGTATGCTCTGTTATGTTGTGCTAGAAAAACAGAGGACACTGTTGCTATATAATCTCCCTCTTTCTCTACCAGTTCTTTTTTAGGTTGGGGTCTTTTTCTTTTCTTTTTGCTTCTTTTTCCAGACTTCTGCTGTTCTCTCTCATTCAACTCAGCATAGCACGTAAAGAGACTTTACACTCCCTGACATTGCTGGGCTCGCCCACTATCTTCCCCGTTCCAGTTCTCTAAGCGCAGAGAGGTTCAGGAAGTAGATACGTCTTTGTCCGAGTGTAAACTGAGACGGATCCTTGGCCAAAAGTACTTTTTGCGCTGATCAGTTGGACTTGCGTCCGACTCTACATCAGGCCATTTGTATGCAGTTTGTCATTCATAGAGGTCGATTCAATTCGGCCACGTTAGTGTAGGAGTAACACAGCGCTAATTGTATTACCGTTAATACGGTAATTCTAACCCAGATTTTAGCTCAAAAACCCTCGTTAAAATTGACGTAGTAGAGGTAATACTGGCCACTTTTACCGTTGTGACCGTAATAGTGCACAGACTGCTTTATTCCTAGAATAACGCGGCTGAATTGAATCGGCCCCTTATTGTGTATCAATGTTGTCTCAATGTTAAATTTGTGTAACTGTTACAATGCCCTGTAGGTAAGTACCGCTTATTCTGTACATCGCTGCGGAAGATGTTGGCTCTTTATAAACCTGTGCTAATAGCAATTATCAAGGTGTTGCAATTCTAACAAGTGCTGTATTTTAGGGGATGATTTACAAAAGGTGTAAGATTCGTTAGACTCAACGAGGTTAGGAGAAAATGTAAATAGAAATTAAACATTAAATGTTATGCTAAGGTGAACAAACTATCTTTGTTTAGAAACAAACATATTTACTAAGCTAGTATAAAATTGACACCTTTATTAAATTTATTCCCATAGCTGCAGTATTGAATGTATAAATTAATCTTTGTTCACTTTAAGGATAATATTTAGAAACTAGCCTTTTTTAATTTTCTTCCTTTCTGTGTGGTCCTTAGAGGTTAGTACATAACATTTAAATTTGTTACACCTATTCCTGTTTAACAGATATATGTAATATGGAGGATATATGAAAGTCTTTTCTGGTAACAAACATTATTCCTGAGATATCAAATATTTTCTGCAGCCTTCTTGTCAATATTCCTACTTGCAGACAGCTAGTTCTTATCTCATTGTTTGCAGAAGATACATTTATTTCAAATATAAGCACAAATGAGAAATTCTTTCAGATAGCAATATCTTCCTTTCTAACACTGATATCTTATTTTCAATTAATACGATTACACATAAGTCTGAATCCATTTGCCTAGCATAAACTACCGAATGTGTAAATATAATTATCCAGCACCTTACTATACTGGTACTGAGCCATCACAAGTAGACAGACATTACTGTTAGATTTACTCAGCAGGAAAATTGGTTTGTAAAAATGCTGAGAATTACTTTAGATTTGGTATACTTTGTTATCACTCCAACACCATTTATAGTGGATTCTTTGAGCCAGTGTTATATATCTGGTAAATTTGCTTAATATGTTACAATGAAACAATCAATTGTTATATGATCATATTTAACTATGTTATGTGTATTGTGCTAAATGCAATCAGAACCATTTGCTTTGCTTCCAGATTCCATCCATTGCTGTCACATGACTCATTTTTAAATTGTCCCTTGATTAAATACAGAATTGCCCATCATATATTACAGGACCATATACACCGGGAGGTCACCAAGTATTAACTCTCCATCGATGCATTTACCTTTATTCATAAACCTTGATGCACCATATCCATTGAGATCAGTAGGGACTCAGTTAGGGTGTGTATTAATGTGTTCTGCAAATCAGTATAATTTTCTTAGTGCAGAAATTTTGGATGGGGTAACCTCAGGAACCATCACCAAACTCACGGTAACCTTCTGTTTTTGGTTTGTCGCTTGTTTAATAACCAATAATTGCACACACACACACACACCCCCCCCCCCCCCCTCCCCCTGCCCTCGGGTTACTTTTGGACATTTTTTTATTCCAATATATCAATATTTGTTTTCACAAAATTGGAAACATCAGATATTATTCTATGTAAACCAAACTTTTTATGTTGCCATTCTGATAACAAGTTAGTATGATAACCACATATCACCTAAACTCCGAGTTGTACGTGTCTCTGTTCAATCTAATTTCTCCCCACTCATCCATCTCACAAGGAAATTATAAACGTGTCGATAATAATGAGGCCAAACGCACACAAACTCTTATTAACGCACAATTACACAGACAGGGTTGGGTCCAGCAGCTGGTCAGACGCGTGCGAGGCTTGTGCCTTTATCCTGATGTATCCTCAGTGTGGACGGGACGTAGGTTGTATGTACTGAGCAGGCATAGACAACTTGTAGCGCTTCAACTCTCTTGGAACTACAAGTCCAAGCATGCCCTACCAGCCCACTACAGCGGGAGAGCTACACATTACTTATATCTGATATATAAACTGGTGATTCATGTAGTTAAAGCTCCTTTACCCATCTTGCTGGCTGCAATAATAACCTTAGAGAAACAAAAATACAATGATATCATATTATTTACTATAGATAATGCCAATATTATTATATGAACACAATAATGATGCAGATATATGAAAATAATATAGAAGTATCAAAATAACTAAGTCTAACAAGAATGTTCTGCTGTAGTAGATGGGATGTATGTACAGAAAGTGAAGGTAGGACTGAAAGTCTAACAGTGCTTAGTTAATGTGCAATGACTCTTATAGGATACGTTAGTTTCATTAGATTCACTTACATTGTAACTGCAAATATACTTGGTATAAAATGAATGAAACCACAGCTGCCTCCAGTCTCCTTGCCTCTTGGTGCACACTCCGTCCAGGCCCAAAAAAATCCCCCCCTCCCCAAATCCTTCACACCCTGGGAAAATATTCTCTCCCTCCATCCATACAATGGGCCCCAGTGTCGCTCCCCCAGCACAGATGGTGCTCAGACGCTAAGTTCTCTTTATAAGGAAACAAAAGAGAAATCGTTATAATGTTAATACATTGCAACATCTTTAAACTTAACGAGTTCTGGATTGTGCCATGGAGAACATGTACCCATCAAGCTGGATGGTGGGAAGGGCGGGTGAATGGGGTCCCAGGAGGGGCTGCTAAGAAGAAGGGGAGGGGGGATTATTACCTTGTATTGTTAGGGGGTCAGAGGGGGAGGGGGACGCGTGCTGCAGATTCTCAATTTGCATCAAGCCTGGGAAGAGAACCGTTATTGTGACCAGTATGTGACACTTTACTAAGCCCATGACAAGGAGCAAAGAGATTGTCATGATGAATATATTACTAAAGAACTACCAGGATACATATGGCAAATACCCCCCCCCCCCTCCCCCCCTCATCCAGGAAAACAACCTAAAATAAACCAGGCGCAGCCAACAGTTGGCTCCTCTGGTGTTGTGGAACTACAAGTCACAGAAATCTATTTATGTCTCGCTTGCTGTGTTAGAACAAAGAGCTCCACAAACCTGTTTCCAATGCCCTATGTTCCTGTGGGACTTGTAGTTCCACAACAGCTATCAAGCCAAAGATTGTCTAAGACCTCTGAACACTAGAATACAATATTCCCAGAGTAATATGATATAAATTATATATTTGACTTCTACACATGGATATTTTAGATGTCGCGTGCTAGTTGTTTAACTGAGGGAATGTGGAGGCCGGTTAGTAAATAACAGAACGCGGCTGAGGTCACATATCACCCATCTGTCCATAGATTCAGACGCGTGCAGAGCGCGGGACACATAGATCTCAATATGTACAAGGGGATGAGCATGGACTCGTGTTACAAGTTAGTTATTCACCGTCATTTAGCGACAAAACAACAATAAAGGAAATCAAATAATAATAATAATATTAACGACGGATATTATGCAATATTGCAAATCAATAAATTTATTGTAAATACCAACATGGTACATTGTGACGGTAATGTATATAATATACCACAAACTATTCGTGTGGCTTTGTATGTATATGTTCATTCATAATTTGCAGGACATAACAGAAAATTATATAAAAAATTAAACATTGCCATTTGGGAGAATGTCAGAAGCTCAGAAATAACTTACATATAATGAAAATATTGTATCCTATTAAACACAGATTGACAACCATTTATTAAGTCGTGTAGCATTAAATACCTAATAGACTTATTTTAAGCAACAAATCGGAGAGCTTTATGATAACCACTGTCTGATAGGGAATGCTGGGACCTGTAGTTCATCAGCAGTTTAATAGATCACCTCCCTACCACATGTCTTCAACCATACTGAAATACAGTAAAACAATGTACATTCAGAATACATGTGCATGTATGAATTTGTCCTCTCATCCCCCCAAATCCACAGTCCTTCCAGATGTTAACTAACAATGAAACGGGACAAGTATAAAACAAGTTCTATTCTCTATGTAGCGTCTTAGTTCTTACATCAGCAAATCAAAGCTGGTTCAATACTTTTCCTTTAATAATGTTTGCTGAGCAATCTTCTCCTTTCATTGCCGCAGTGATGTGTGAAACAACACTCACAGTGTAATGTAATATAATGTAGAAGGAATACTCACCATCCAGTATCCAGGGCTTAGCATTTAAATAATAGCAATAATAGCAATAAAGTATATCTATATCTATATCCCCTGCTCTGAAGTGACCCCTCGCTATTGTAAATGCTACATGTTCTATACAATTTACTACCAGGTTGTGTAGGAGAGCATTAAGCAAATTGCAGCCTCTACAAGCAGTGGAAATAACTTCAGCACCAGGCACCGGACAGGGCGTAATGAATATTTACTTAAAACTGAATATTGTACAATTGTGCTGTGAGGGTTCTAACCCATAGAACATGATTACAGAACAGCAATAGTTTAGGACACGAAGGTTGGTTTTCACAATAAAGCCAAGAGATATTAATATTATCAATACAGACAGACCAGGGAAGGCAGTGTATAGAGAATATAAGGTAGGGACAATACATAGAGGAGAGGCTGATAGGGACAATACAGAGGAGAGGCTGATAGGGACAATACATAGAGGAGAGGCTGATAAGGACAATACAGAGGAGAGGCTGATAGGGACAATACAGAGGAGAGGCTGATAGGGACAATACATAGAGGAGAGGCTGATAGGGACAATACATAGAGGAGAGGCTGATAGGACAATACATAGAGAGGAGGCTGATAGGGACAATACATAGAGTAGAGGCTGATAGGGACAATACATAGAGGAGAGGCTGATAGGGACAATACATAGAGAGGAGGTTGATAACGACAATACATAGAGAGGAGGCTGATAGGGACAATACATAGAGGAGAGGCTGATAGGACAATACATAGAGAGGAGGCTGATAGGGACAATACATAGAGTAGAGGCTGATAGGGACAATACATAGAGGAGAGGCTGATAGGGACAATACATAGAGAGGAGGTTGATAACGACAATACATAGAGAGGAGGCTGATAGGGACAAAACAAAGAGGAAAGGCTGATAGGGACAATACATAGAGAGGAGGCTGATAGGGACAATACATAGAGGAGTGACTGATAAGGACAATACATAGATTAGAGGCTGATAGGGACAATACATAGAGGAGAAGCTGATAGGACAATACATAGAGTGGAGGCTGATAGGGACAATACATAGAGGAGAGGCTGATAAGGACAATACATAGAGGAGAGGCTGATAGGGACAATACATAGAGGAGAGGCTGATAGGGACAATACATAGAGGAGAGACTGATAAGGACAATACATAGAGTAGAGGCTGATAGGGACAATACATAGAGGAGAGGCTGATAGGGACAATACATAGAGGAGAGGCTGATAGGGACAATACATAGAGGGCAGACTGATAGGGACAATACATAGAGGAGAGGCTGATAGGGACAATACATAGAGGAGAGGCTGATAAGGACAATAAATAGAGGAGAGGCTGATAGGGACAATACATAGAGGAGAGGCTGATAGGACAATACATAGAGGAGAGGCTGATAGGGACAATACATAGAGGAGAGGCTGATAGGGACAATACATAGAGAGGAGGTTAATAGGGACAATACATAGAGGAGAGGCTGATAGGGACAATACATAGAGGAGAGGCTGATAGGACAATACATAGAGGAGAGGCTGATAGGACAATACATAGAAAGGAGGTTAATATGGACAATACATAGAGGGGAGAGTGATAGGGACAATCCTACAACTTTACTAAATTTACTACATTTTTACTAAAGTTGCATCGCTAAACTAAAAAAACCGATCAGCCTTCAAATAGTAGCATAAGTACCATTTCTGCCTACCTACCCATAGCTCCATGTATTATGTCACTAACCAAACCACACAACGAGAATGGGTAATCCAAGAGACATCGCATCATTTTTATACATGAAAGAATGAAATGAACAAGCAGTGAAATAAAAGCTCTATACTGTGGGGACTTCTCTATGTTTACCTTAGTGAATATTTCAGCACCAAGGCGCTAGAGGACAGCGACCGCCAATAATCTATTGTAGTCGAATGTGAAAGGATCTGAGTATCAGAAGCTGCTTAATGATAAATCACACGTTCTGTTGCAAACTTATTTCATGAAGGGAAGATAAAAATGACAGTATGTCATTCGGGTAGACTAGCTGTAGAAATTAGTTTGTTAAACGTCATTAAGTAAACCCCATAAGTAAAAATGAAGGATATATTTTCTGCAGGGTATCGTATAAAACATATCTCAGTAATTAGGTCATTGGAGGAACTATATGAGTGCCTCTCTCAACGTAGTGATACATTAATTGCGTATTGTGTGTATTATTTTGATATTACTATAATTTTAGGTTGCATATATCATCATTATCTATGTCATCAATATATCTGTACAACTCAGGACAAACAGAAGTGAACGTGAGCCAGAATCACCCTTTGATACTTGTCGAGACCCCCCCCCCCACCCCCTCTCAATAATTACAAAAAAAAATACTATCTTCTAGGCACAGATGGTGTTCAGATGCCAAGTCCTGACTATACAACACATCATCATGACAAGGTTGATATCCAATGAGAGATAGATATTGCACCCATACAGTTTGAAACAATACACAGACAGATCGCAGTTATGAAGGGGGGGGGGGGGAGGGTCTTATAGCGGTGGGTGTACTAAGGGATATAACTAAATGGGATGCTGATAACACATAGGGTCCATCTGCCCCACGACTCAAACCACGAGATCCTATGATCCAACAATCAAAGTTGCATACCTTGCTTAAGATGCCGCGTCCTATTATCTTCCATATGGCAATTTCGGCTCAGCAGCTGTGGTTGAACTAAAAGTCCCAGCAAAAATTGTCTTTGTTACCCTGAAGCAATCCTATGGAAGCTGATGTGAGCTTTGTTGCTTAACATAATCCAAAACAGTCTTCCCCAACCAGTGAATATGGAACCAGAGAAGATATTTTTAAATAGATTGAAGATCAACGCTGGTGATTATATATATATATATATATATATATACACACAGGACCTGGTGCTGAGTTAGGAGCACAGCAAAAAATGAGCAAATTTAAAATGTGGGGATAGCTGTTAGGACATGTCCTAGATCAACTTTAAATTTCAGTGTAAAAATAAATCTATCTTATATTTGTGTGCTAGATGATAAAGCAGCCAGTATCTTCCTTGCATGCAAAAATATTTATTAATTTGCATCTCTTGTATTGTAACATGGTTTGTCCAGGTGCAAACTTACTCATTTTTTTTTTTTTTGCATTGCTCCTAACTCAGCATCAGGCCCACAATGTTTCAATTGTAAAGGAAACAAAATAGCTGTAGTTTACCTTGTCTTTCAAACGTACATTAAGCTTGGTTGCATTTATTAAAGCATTTTTGCTCTGATGAGGCTTGAAAGATACATTTAAGAAGGCATTTTCTTGTGCATTTTCCCCTCTTCTTCATATTACTGCAGATTAGAACAATCTAACATTAGAACAACAACCCTATACTGTGACTAGCAGTTTAGTGGCTGAGCCTGGGAGGCTAATAAGACGGATCTGAGGGAATGCTCAGGCTGGTTAGTTACTGACACAAATGAGCAGTTAGATCGTTTTAGACCCATCTGTCAGGGTTTCAGACGCGTGCAAATCGCATGCCTGGACCGCATTCATTACCAACTCATTTCCAATTCAATACAAGTGCACTGATAGCTGCATATCTCATCCAGAAAACTCTCCTCCCCGACGCGTGCGGCCACTCTGCGCCCTAAAACCCACTGCTATCATTTCCTGCTCCATTCATTTTCGCGAGTGAACGATATAAACAGAATATAAAGTATTACATTCTCGTCCAACTATAATATTTATATACAATTATATCACAAGATGGCATTATTTATAATGTGATAACTAACTATGCATCTCTCTGCTTTATAAATAACCAAACAGCAGTATTTGCCTATTTGGAGTAAAGTGATTTTAACTTTATTATTATTTAGTCGCGATAAATTGTTTTCATTCTATAAAGCGCGATGTTTTCATGAATGAGCAAGGACCGTGCAGTTGTAATGGAATGAAAATAGAAGCCAAGGTTCAATGCTACCCATTTAAAATCTGCAGCTCCCTTTCTGTTATCCCTTGACTATTCAACATTTTTTCCCCTTAAAATCACAATGTCATGTTCACTATTAAACAAATGAAGAGCGCCTGATTACTTAGAATATTTATATTCAAGTATTATAAAAGCCACATATCTGATTTTAGCAGGCAGGGTCAGAGATAGAACAAGCTGGCACACCCTTGTTTCGCTGGCTATTGAGGAACTACAAGACTCAGCATGCTTAATATTTAACATAAAATAACTTATGTATTGATGGTAGCGGTACACAATAGCGATTTCGATTTACTAATGCTACAACAGAGCAGATCTAGCTAGCAGGTACTGCCTAGTAGGGTATGCTGGCACTTATAGTTCCACAGGAGCTGCAGAACGACAGGTTGTTTATCTCTGAACCAGACTATTCTTAAGCAGAAATATTCCATTAGTTCTTCATTTCCATGTTCTCCATATAATAACTAAAATGCTGTTGTATCAAATCCAATCTACCATAGTTTACTAATAAACTGTTATAAGAGTGATCCTTGTGACAAGATATTAACAATTATGTCTCACTGTATCCCATCTTATACTGAGATCAGCTAATCTCATACAACAGATATACTTAATACACCAAAAATAAAAATAAATACAGAACTGTATATTACTGAGATTATGACTTGTCTACTCACCTGCTCACTGTAACCCCGAAGAAGAATCTATATTAAAACGAAATAATTCATGTACTTTTTGTATTTCAGTTTGCACAGGTCTAAATACAGTAAATAATAAAATGTGACTTATAATATATTCAGGAGGGGTGTCGGTTCAAGGAAAAGCTGAGCAGATCTTTGGAGAATATATCTGGGAGGACGTGCTCTGAAGTGACCGGCTACAATGTATACCTGTTATTTGTTGTAGAATTATAGTCATATTGTGAGAGAGCCATAAGAAGCAACGACAGGGAGACATGGAGATATCGGGGACCTGCACTTTCATAAGGTCCAATATAACGTATTTGGAGATATAGATTTATAGGTGAGAAGAAAGAACAATCTGATGGAGATGAGACAATTTGTGGACTGCCAGGAGATTGATACATAAGAATGAGACCAATCAGAATTGACCCACAAGAAATATCTTTTATACATGACAACAGGTCTATTCCCTGTATAATTTAAGACATTTCACCTTCCCAAAAATCAAATCCTTGGATGCAACCTAGGGGTCAGCCATTGATAAAGGATCAATGTTTTCTATCCAGGACCATCCACAGCCTTCCTGAATACTCTTCAAATAATTATTTTACCTAATTATATCTTTGCTAATTGAAAACAAAATGAAGATAAGTGAAGCCTTCTAGCTATACCTCTGCACCCCCAGCCATACTGCATTGTATAGGAGTACTGTTCTGATCCAGTTACCTGTTGGCAGAATATGAAGCAGAACCTCCCATACTCACCTACTGGGCTGCTGTATACATGCTTAGTGTGCTCGGGGGGTCTGCAGCCTGGAGCTGGTGATCTGTGTTAGTTAGAGGACAATCTAACATGAGACTGCGCTGGGGAATGAGGTGGGGTCTCCGTGTCTAACTCTCCCCCCATCTGTTCTGCCTAAAACGTGACGCGTGCGACTCTCGTGCCCCAATTATCTGCTGACAATGATCCCAGTCTGGGCGGTTATTACTTATCCCCCCCACACAATATACTCATTACTGAGGATCACACCAGGGAAAGGGGGTGGGGGTTAGCCGTTAACTAAACCCCTTTCATGCTGACTCTTAGCTGGGTGCTACATAGGTTCAAAGCCACGTTAATATTAAAATGAATCCTGTAAATCATATAGATAGAGCAGTTACTGTAACCTGCAGCGCTCCAGCTGCTGTGCAGTTACTAGTTTCTGCATGCACTGCTTTACCAAAGCCTGGCAGGCATGCTGGGACTTGCAGTTCTACAACTATGTACTGTAAACGCACAGGGTGTCATGATGTACTACTGGTCCCAGCAAGACTGATCCTTTTGATAGCCAAGTAACTTTATATAAAAGAGCTATAGAGATTGGCTATCGAGCTTGTAGTGGTCGCCGGCAGCGTCTCATTAAGTTACCTCTGAACAAGAGATATACATTTTTATTATTCCTTATTTAGAGGACCAGTTGCCACCTCACTGCTAAATCTGTGTCCATATAACTCAGACACCTCAGTCTATACCACTTCTACTATATTGACCACAATGAACTGTAACAAAGGGATCTTGTGCTTCAGAACTGCACAGCTGTGGGGGAGACGATGAAGCTTTTTGAAGGACACTGTTGGTGCAGTATTGGCCGTGAATGCTGAGTGTAAGGGAGCGTTGGATGAGAAGGGGGGACATTGAGGTTCCCAGGGCGTGGGGGAGGGGAGATGTCTGGCAGACTGCTGGGTCACACACGCTTCTATTAGTGAATCAATATCAGGAAATAGCAT